>NC_089796.1:41774583-41792083 GCF_040412425.1 Macrobrachium rosenbergii | reverse complement strand
CTACCAGTGAAAGCCCCCTAAATTCCTCCTCCATTCTAATCTACGGCGAAGACAACTCTCCACCAAAGGTAATGAACCCTGATCAGAGGTATTCCTTAATCAATCAAGAACTTATTGCAGTAAACCCCCGTATTCGCGGGGGATGCGTACCACGCCCCCCACGAATAGCTAAAACCCACAAATACTTAGAACCCTTCTAAAAACACTTAGAACTGCCTATTTTGATAGTTCATAAAAAAAACACTAAAAATGCTTATACAGGTATTATCCTGCTTATGACGGGGTTAGGTTCCAAAAAAAACCATTGTTTGTTGGAAAAAACATGTCTCAAATATAGCCTAGCCTACACTAGAGTATTTGGTACCATGTATGCATAAATGGTAGCCTAGCCTACACTATAAAGTATACTCTATTAATACACGGTATAGTAATTATTAATATCAGCTAATTCTGGAGGTTCATGCAGAGTGACTTATGATAATTCAATACAAAGAGAAATTGAATAACAAACAAGAATTAGCTTAGCCTACACTATGGTATATCGTATACATATACAGTAGCGTAGCCTACATTATACCGTACTCTGTATTCACATATCGTATTATACAAACATCAACATAACGAATATGCAGCTTTCTATGGATCTTTTAAAATGTTATGCCTTAATTCACTGTATCCAATAATATTGTATATATATTCTTATTTTGCAATCATTGCGATCAATGTTTTGGTTTGGAAATCGTTTGCACAGTGTTTATTTCGCCGTATTTAACCAAGACCACTTTATTTAACTCAATTCAGAGCGTTTTTCTTGCTTCTAGTTAGCGTAAATGAATCTCTAGATACTTTATTTATATTGGGCAAGGTTATTTTTCATTATACGAAGTGTTGTTAAGTCGAAATATAACTCAAATACGTCTCGTTGTGAAATTAATTTAGCTATTTTTTCATTAATAGATGACGTTGGCCGTTTGGGGGCGTTTGTTTTGTGTAAAAAAATCAAATCAAGATTCCATTTGCTATCTTCACTTGATTTCATCATAATATGAGCTTTACGTATTTATCGTTTATCGGCGTAAAAATGGCAGTAATATGTTTTTTCATGCCCAGTAGTTTTGATTAAAACACTTTCTCTCCAATTTTAAATACGGTCGAGTTTCATCGATGTTGCCGATGCACGATAATTTATAGTCATTAGCAGCTTGAACATTGTTTTCTAGGCTTCAGCTACAACTTGCAGTTTAAATTTAGCAGTATAATTCCTTGCCGGTCTTTTATCCATGCCGAATAAGGGTATAATGTAAAAATATATCAGTCCTATTCTACTTAACGTCATTTGTACTATAACCTACGGTAATTGTGTATTACCGTACAATGGTTGAAATAGAAGCAAAATGGCTGTTGTTATCCGATCCGGTGAAGCAAAACAACAATTTCTCAATCGGTTGTTTATGGCTGTACGGACTTACGCAAGAGTGTAACGTTATTAACAGTACTTTTATCATTCTTTTTTAGTTTTTAACTAGGAGATGGGATAAAGAGATGAAGGAAAAGAAGTTGGTCTATTGTAATTTGGTCTCTCTTGCTGCCTGAGTCAGCTCGAAATTTAAAAATATTTTATAAATATTGTCGTATCGGTACTAATTGCTTACCCCATTGCAAAATTGAATTATCAAAAGGTGAAGTATCGTAACTCAAGCACTGCCTGCGTATTTTAATAGTTTTATCACAAAAAGTGTATTTAGTCATGAAAATGAGATCAAAATACTGTACAGTAATTAGTGAATATTTCTCAGTGAAAAATACCGTGAATGGGCAAATTTTCAGCAAATAATGCGTGTATATGTTCCATAGACAAATCCGCGAATAGGTCAATCCGCGAATCGTGAGACCACAAATACTGGGGTTTGCTTATTCTTTTATTGATTTTTCCGTTTCATTTCAAAGCGCAAATTTACATGCTGGATCTAACTTCATTTTTTCGGTGCATTAATTTACTAGGAGGTGTTTCAGTGTTGTAAATTGAGATATCGTGGCACCTTCCGTGCACGTCTCTCAACTTTTCCTTTTTTATTATTCTCTTTCTTTCCGTCACGTAAACTAGTGCATTCTCCATTACAAATGGAGACGCTGGCTGTGGATTTTCCCCTTTGATTGTGCCATGCTTGCCGTGTCCCACCACGGCCATTTAACTCTGAAGTGCCACTGAATTGGATTTCTTCAACACCTTGCAATTGTTATTTGTTAATGTGAATTTTTTATTTAGCAGGACCTTGTTTCCCTGCCTCAGTTAATCCCCGTTCGTCTGATTTTGTTGTTAATGTAAATATAAGTGAATTTAAAGAGAACATAAGTATTTATCTACAACTTCTCCCTGTTGAGTAAAAGACATCAGTTCCTTTTCTTTTCTGTTGTGGTTGCCTAATCCCAAAGTAATAGTCAGATATAATAGATTTCCCATGGTAAGTGAAGCATTCTCTTAGAAAAAGCATAAAAGCAAATTCCCTGCTCAGAATCCAAGCTTCCTCACAGGCAAAACCATAATATAATATATATATATATATATATATATATATATATATATATATATATATATATATATATATACATATATACATATATATATATATATATATATATATATATATATATATATATATATATATAGTATATGTATATATATATATATATATATATATATATATATGTATATGTATATATATATGTGTATATATACATATATAAATATATGTATGTATGTATTTATGAATACATATATGTATATAAATATGTATTTATAAATACACACACATATATATATACTTATATATATAATATATACATGTATATATTTTATGTATATATTTACATGTACATATAATAATATAATATAATATAATATATATACTGTATATATATATATATATATATTTTATATATATTTATAAATATATATATATATATATATATATATGGGATCTTCATATATATATATATATACATATATATATATATATATATATATATAATAGTGTATGTATGTATTTATGAATACATATATGTATATAAATATGTATTTATAAATACACACACACACACATTTATGAATACATATATGTATATAAATATATTTATATATATATATATATATATATATATATATATATATATATATATATATATATATATATATATATATATATATATATAGGACCAAGGGCAGAGGAAGACGTCCATAATAACGGCATACCTTTATTTGTGCTTACGTTTCAAGACATCTGTCTCATTATTAAAGCTGGAATAAGTAAAATATAAATATAAAATCAGACTCATACTTAAAATTAAAAAAGAAAAAAGTTATACAAAAGAAAGACAAAATTAAGAAGACCGTTACCGTTTGTACGGAGTATAAAAGTAGAGTGACATAAACAAAGAATTCCAGGCCGGGGTAAACTCACGTCAGGTACAGAGTTGTTGAGGTAGTTTGGTTGTTCAATCTTGGTAGTAGTAGTTTAATAAAAGAGATTCAAAGATAGGAAGCGAAGAACTGGGGACTTTGGAAAGTATTTTAAAATTTCTATAATCAATTTCTGTTTTACATCTTTTGGCGTGTTCTCGAATATTTGAGAACTCTGGATTAGATAGTTTGACTCCAGTTCTATAACTGACACCCTATGACAATCAATTCGCACCTTCAGTAGGCGGTGTGAGGCGCCCACGTATTTCCCCTGACTACATCGGGGGGAAGCAAATAAATAGACGATGCTTGATGTCATAAGAGGGCTAATTTTGTCTTTGTACTGGAATAATGATTTGATATTAAGAGGATTGACCGGAATCAATTTACAATTAATGGCAGGTAAATACTGTTGAATTAGGTTATTCAAAGTGTTGTAAAAAGACTTATCGTGGATCATAGGGAGACTGGGGAAAAATGTCATCTTAGGAACTGTAGTTATTTGTAATTTAGGTATATATTTATCATTCAGCAATTTATTTAAATAGGTATAAAAAGTCTGGAAGGGTAACAATTGTCTAGAAAGTATTTGTATAAAAAAGTTATTTCATTATTAAAACCAAACCAGCTGGAAGTTATATTAAAAGCTCTGTGGAAGACGGTAACCAAGGAGTTTAATTTAAAGTTAAAACAGCAATGGCTATAAAAATTCAAACCTAGACCGGAGAAAGTCGTTTTCCTAAATACTGATGAATTAAAACAATCGTTTTCTCGAGTCACCAAAACATCCAGAAAGGGTAATTTATTATCATTTTCATGCTCAATCGTAAACCTAATATTTGGATGTGCTGTGTCAGCATACTGGAGAAACATTTCAGCCCTTTCTTTGTCTCTAAAAAGTACAAAAGTGTCATCTACATATCTACAATAGAAAAGGGGAAGGAAGGCCAGAGGGCAATTGTCCAGCAATTGCTCCTCTAGTGAACACATAAAAATATTGGCAAATGTCGGGCCGAGTGGAGACCCCATCGCCATTCCTTCTACTTGACAGTATGAAACTCCATTAAAATGAAGGCAGTGTCCTGCACTGCCAGTTGTAAAAGTTTCTTAAAATTGTCTCTGTTAAATATATATATATATATATATATATATATATATATATATATATATATATATATATATATATATATATATATATATATATATATATATATATATCTATATATATATATATATATATATATATATACTTATATATATAATATATACATGTATATAATTTTACATATATTTACATGTACATAATATATATATAATATATATATATATATATATATATACATATATATATGTATATATATATATATATATATATATATATATATATATATATATATATATATATACATATATAAAAATATGTATGTATGTATTTATGAATACATATATGTATATAAATATGTATTTATAAATACACACACACACACACACACACATATATATATATATATATATATATATATATATATATATATATATATATATATATATATATATATATATATTATATATATATATATATATACATGTATATACTTTTTATAATATATTTACATGTACATAATTATAATATATTTATATATATAGATAATTATAATATATAATATATATATATAGATATATATATATATATATGTATTAATAAATGTATAATATATATATATATATATATATATATATATATATATATATATATATATATATATATATATTATATAAATATATAATATAAATAAAATATATATATATATATATATATATATATATATATATATATGTATTAATAAATGTATATATATATATATATATATATATATATATATATATTATATATATATATATATATATATATATATATATATATATATATATATATATATATATATATATATCTGAAATGAACACGAGGACCTTTCAGAACTTAATTTCTGTAAAAAAATTCTCGGATGTTGGTTTCCATCACATCTCACGGTGAAGGTGGTAAGTCGAATGAAATGTTAGCAATTCGTTTGCTGCTTGGCCGGGCAGTTGGGTAAAATTCGCTGGAATGTTGGGCGCTTGTGCTGGAAAACCCTTAGGTGCATAGTTCTTAGATTCCAACTGCTTTTATAACTTGTATAGAGAAATTGCTAATGCCCTGCAATCTCACTTTAAAGACTAGGGTTTAAGCCCGATGCGATTTAAGTTATATATATATATATATATATATATATATATATATATATATATATATATATATATATATATATATATATATATATATATTATATTATATAAATATATACAGTAATGTATATATATATATATATATATATATATATATATATATATATATATATATATATATATATAGATATAGATATAGATATATGTATATACATATATATATATATATATATATACATGTTGCAATATACATGTTGACAATATAGATATAAATGTATATATATATATATATATATATATATATATATATATATATATATATATATATATATATATATATATATATATATATATATATATGTAGCAACAGCCAATCAGAAAAAAACGTGAGTTATGACTAGAGGAGACGCTCCGTGGACCGCCATCAATTCGCCCATGCTTAGCAGTCAACACATAATCAAGAGGTCTACTTTAATTGTTATGGATCACTCCAAGGTAAGCAAGGTTTCTCTCTCTCTCTCTCTCTCTCTCTCTCTCTCTCTCTCTCTCTCTCTCTGTGTGTCTGTGTGTGTGTGTGTGTGTGTGTGTACGTGTGTGTGTCTGAGTGTTTCAGTGTGTGATGCTGCACTTTTTTCAGCGTTGCTCAGCCTATTACCAAACCAGTGGTAAATGTGACTCACGTGCAACACTGCAGAAATAAGCGAGGGCATGACCTGTAGAATCTGTTACATAGTTTATTCAGTCAGTTACAGGCCGAATCTAAATAATAAGGCATAACAACAAATTTTTACCAACTTCAACACAGCGTATGGCAAAATGCCGTCTGAAAAACAACAATAAATTCCTGTTATATACATATATGCACATTTTGACATGCAAGGGCACCGAAGGAATTAGTCTCCCTCTAGAAAGTCCTCTCGCAAAGCTTAATTTAAGTCCTCCAGAATTCTTTGCACTAAACATGCCATTGAGAAGAAAACTGAGAATATTAGTAAATGCAAACAACAAAGACATCCAACAGGCCCAAGCCCTGTACTGTACTTTTCCAGTTACGCAACGAGCACAAAGGCCTCGCCGAGCAAACTTACAGAGAGAGAGAGAGAGAGAGAGAGAGAGAGAGAGAGAGAGAGAGAGAGAGAGAGAGACCCACTCGAGCTAATCAATAGGACGAACATTTTAAGTCTTAATGGAGAGCTAACGTGAATCCTCAGGGACTCGTTTGTGAAAACCGCATAATAGTTGTAGCGCACTTGCAAAATGTACTATAAACATGCAGTATATACAAGAACACACAGCCCTTCAGATGTTAAAGTTCACTGATTTTCACTTTAAAAAAATTGTGTGTGTGTGAAAAATCAAAAGGAGATATTAATGCAAAATATGTTTACGCTAACCCTTCGAGATGTGTGAGGGTGTGCTTACACAAACTATACTTACGAGCCATTTCTTGGAAACTCTAATTGACAGCTCTACATTAGAGCATAAATGAGCACGAGAGAGAGAGAGAGAGAGAGAGAGAGAGAGAGAGAGAGAGAGAGAGAGAGAGAGAGAGAGTCTCTGGTGAAATCAATAAAATCGACCTGAGCATATTGCCGCCCCTGGGAGAGCATACGATTGTGAAGAACCCGTAGCTTCGGGGGCAAGTGAAACTCAAATCAGAACAAAAAAGAACCCATGGTAAACTTTTAAAAAATGTAAAAGTGCAACACATGCACATGTCACAAAGTGCAAAATAAACTTGGAAATTTTGACAATATACTGTATATCGAAGCCGATGAATGTATATGAATGTATATCAGGCCGTACTGTGGATTCGAACTGGCGACCACAGAAATAGCAGGTCGGCGCTTCGATCCCCTTAGCTTCACCGAGTACAAACAGGAGCGGAACCAGCCCTAACTACGATTTCTCCCGCTCCCCAGTCCCCACCCCACCTCTTACTGGACTCATTTAATCCTCCTCCCCCATGGGCCCGAGGGGGTGTACTGTACACTTATAAGCAAGCAGAATCGCCTGAAAATGGATGCTAACAATAACCGGTATAAAAGCGTGCATATGCAGTGACATATCCTTTTTGCTCTCTCCAGCTTTGTGGTCTAAAGCTAAAGCTGTTTCGCGTTCGATTTACTGCTTCGGCTAGATCTTGTGCGAGAGTCTGTCTGGCCCTGCGTACGAGTTTAAACTGTTTAAACTTCCAATACCGAATCAAACAAATTCCAGCATGCTGGTTAATTCTCTCACAAGTCGAGTTCGCGCTCCAGTGCGAGTTAAGCGATCACAGCTGAAGGTCATGTTAATCTATTCTCCCTTTCAATATGGCTGTGAGATTTGCAGATCTATGAAAAACATCAATGTCTAAGGACATATGACACCCCAAGTTACAAGAATAAAACTATACTCAACAGTCAATTGAAAAAACTCCTTCCAAGTGTTAATGCTAGTGAATATAAGAACACAAATGAAAATTCATTCACAGTGCTGTCAACAACTCTAAGAAAATTCGTGACTCCCAGGACATATCGGGGCAGGAGCTGCCAATGTTTACAATACAGTATATAATTTACAGTGCCCTCATCACCTACTAGGACTGTCGTAGATAGACCTTGGGGGAACCCAAAGAAGAACAGAAGGAGCAGAAAAGATCCAATTAGCCTGATAAGAACCACGAGCTCCTTGGCACTCGTGTTTCATTGGCACAGTGCCTTTTACCATCCCAGAGTGATCCTGGCACCCACCCAGAGGAGGTAGCCTGAGTGTTCTCTGCTTAAGTAACCTCATACCTCACATCCTTGACAAGATCCTATAATTAGTAGGAGTAACCTGGTAAGTGTAATAGAAAGAATTTTGTTAAGTGAGTAATGATCAAGTATTGTCCATACATAAGAGCTAGTTTGCTCCTGGCACGCTTGGCACAGTGTCTCATTTGAGTAAATTGTATACCAGGCACCAAAAATCCAGAAGAGGTTGTGTGGGTACCTCTCATTGGGTTATACTAATTAAGTTAGATAAGATATATGTCCTCTAGCCCCACAAGCTGAAGGACACATCCTAGCCATTACTACACTGAGTTGCATTTATTAACCCTTCGGGTTTACATTTGTCACAGAAGTAAGAAACTTTGAGCTTTATAAAACCTGATGTATGTAGATCGTTCATTTTCAATTGACTGGTGCTACGGCAGCTAATCTTATGTAACATTAGTGGGAAAATGGAAATTTGTTAGGAATATATTTTGAGTGTCATAAAAGAAAGATAGTTAAATATCCGCAGACACCTTTGAGTAGTGTTAGGATTTTTTAAGTTAAGCCAACTAGTATGTCACCTTTCTCCCTAGAAGTTAGGTGTGTCCCCTGGATTTAGCTACATTACATAGACAAGACCTAGTAAAGGGAGGGAAGAAAAGTAAGTCATAGAGGCTGGTGGCTCTCTTCTCATACAGACCTTCATGCCCAAAAGGGAGTGGCAGGCCTACTTAAAGGGGGGAGCTGTTATAAATATTACACCACCAGCTCTATTGCAAGAATCCGTAAGGAAGGAATTCCTGTGGATAAGATAGTTAGACTAGGACCCAGGGATGGGACTGCAGACAACCCTACAAGAGGAGAGTTTGGGAGGGGCTTTTCGGAAAAAGGTCAACGCAGGTACTAAACATTCAAAACGAGGACATCCAAAGGATAGTTAGCCTTTATGCCCCCTTGTTATAGAGGTTACTTACAACTCTAATCTTGCCTCAGGCTATTTACTGGTCTTAAGAATGCATTCCAGCCAGGTGTTATCCCAGGGGAAAAAGCCAAGCCCTTTCCAGCTCTGCTGAGACTCACAGAGGCAAAAAACAACAGTCCAAAGCTAACCTTCAAACCGTGCAGACGTACTCCTTGTCTCTCTAGAAGGAGACGTTACTGACTGCCTTTTCTTTGAAGCTACTGGTATCAAAAATGGTACAAGCACCAATTCAGTTGTGGAGGAAGGACCATTCAACATTGCATTTCATTGCAAGGTCTGTGCAATGCGGAAGATAACACGGTATGTGTCTGTAAATTGACTTCTGGGTACCAGTATACTTTCTAAGACTCTGACTTCTTTTTTCCATTTACTTTCTTCTCCCCTCCAAGTAAATCTCCTGAGCTCCCGCTACTATTCATTTGTGTGTTCCTTGTCATATAAACTGAATGGTTTTTTGTTCTTTGCATGAATTAAAATTAGGGATAGAATACCCTTGGTTTTCAAAGTCATAAAATTAAAATCTCCCTCCCTAGTGGTAAATTAGTTGTATTGAAAGGGTTTTCTTATGTATTAAGTTTAACTGGAATAATCTATTTCCAGAAGTGTGTGTCTTGCCCCCTCATTGTTCTGCAACCACTGCCTTCTTCGATTCTTGCCTCAAAGAAGCATTCACTCCGTTGCAACCCCGCCCTCGGCCCCATTGTCTTTGCAAGATTATCAATCCAGGGCCAAGGCTCTTCCTTTACTGTTCATAATTATTCTGATTACTATTTAGCAAGCTATGTAAATATCCTGTAATGAGTCTTATTCAATTATCTATTGCCCTGCTGGTTTGTACACCAGTCAGCATTTATTCCATTGAGTAATTGATCCATGTAACTGTCCCTACTAAACCCAGATATCCTATGCTGTGTTGACTGTTGTAATCGCGTCACTAAATTTGCCGGGCTGGCTTGCATCCCAGTCCTCAGTTATCTCATTGCTCTCTCTGTAAAAAAAAAAGTAATCTAAGTCACTCACTTACAACTAGCATTCTTGGCGACCTACCTTCTTGTTTACATGAAATATACAGGGTAAGTAAACTCTCTACAGTACTGTTACATTTCAGTAAGGATTTGGTTGTGTTTAAGTGGCCCTTAGGCCAGAAAGTAATTTAACAAATCCTTTAAAAGCATTTAACAGCAAAATCCTTAACAAAAAAAAAAAATTATATATATATATATATATATATATATATATATATATATATATATATATATATATATATATATATATATATATATATATATATATAATATATATGTATGTATGAGGTGATAATTTTAAAGCTTTCTTCAACCTTTGCATTCGATTTACCATTTAATAATTCATAAACTGACATGCTGCAATTACGCCGCAAGCCTCCCTCTACCGGCTCCAGTATTCTCTACATGCATTCTCGCACTCTACTGTACATCTTACACCTTGTACAAACGTTTTCGCTCGTATGTCCTGCGCGCAATTTTCATACGAGATGGCATTCGAAGACTATCACGATGAAGAGCCCCGTGTACACCGAGCATCAGCGTCGATCTGTTACTTCAGAGGTTAAGGCGAGTGTCTCATTTCCGAAACTTGAGAAGGTAACTATGATAGTTTAGTTGTCGAAAGTGGAAATTTCGCAGAGCTTCCACACAGATGACCAAAATTGGCTGGTATATAAGAAAAAGCTGCGAATTCTGGGGGTTTGCAATACGAAAACCATAAATACCACTTCTGTAATTTCATCATCATTCAAACTGTACTTAAATTCTGATGCAACCAATCCAACAAGCCAAATGATATGACAAGCGATCTGCCACATAATGAAACCCAAGTTACGTTAAAAGAACTCTTGTTCGAAGTTCACCAAAGGAGTGCTTAAAATAAAATAATCACATACTGGGTCATAACAAGAAAACACACTCGGATTTCGGAAATCTAGCACAAAGGCTGCTGCCTCTAGAATCTGTGCCACACTCACATTTCGGATATGTGCTATGCGATGTGTATGTGCTGTATTCGTGAAGCTAGGGTACGTACACCCTAGGGTACCAGACTTCAGAGTCCGCTACATACTTGTATTCTGGGTGTTAAGAAAAAGGCAGCTGTAGGCCATAGGCAGGATCCAAAATAGGCAGCAGGGCAAAATCATTTCAATATCTGGTACTCTGTCAATGGGCTATTCCTTATACAAATCATGTTTATATTAAGCTTTTTTGTGTTTGATTCCTAAATTATAAATATCAGCCATGGGAAACATTTTTACAACAATAACTTGGTTTGACCTCATTTTATACATACTGACTTGTGTTTTGTTTTCAAACGGTCGAAAGGACGAAAAGCACCAAAGATTAACGTTTTTGCCTGTGATTAGCAATTTAGAATTTGAGTAATTGTTAGGAGACAAGTAACCGAAAAAATTGTGATCGGAAAGAATATGGATAAATGTTAGAAGACAACAAAGTTCAAAACTAGTTAATTAACCAACTGTGCAACAAGCCTTGACAATCTTTCAAAAGGAACCAAAATACAGCTTGAAGAAAGTGATTGCTAATCATGCAAAAGAGTAGACAACACTGCAGCCACGGGGCCAGGGAAAGTAACTTTTTCTTGGATGCAGCAGCTATGTTTTACTACATATCTGGAAATCTAGTAAAGATTGCTACACTGTATAGCCTACCTGGAATCAAGGCATCTACAAGATGGTGGTTTCTGTTATGCATATCCAGAATCCAGGAATATAGTGCAGATACTAGAAACCGGAAATTCGTATCATGCAGCCCATAACTGGCTTTTTCCGCATACTGTACTTAGAATCCGGAAACGTAACAAGCATGCTACATTCGGTAATGCAGTACTAACACTAGGTACCCGAAGTCCGGTAATGTATCACACAACTCGGGAATGTAATATCAACACGTAGCCTAGAATTGGCCTATTCTTCATACCCAAAATCTGGGAATGTACTATGGACAGTAGACTCCTAAAACCAAGGGACTGCAGCACTGATAGTAGACTATTGACAATCTGGGATGCAGTCTATTGCTGGCTATATTCTACATTAGATCTAGAAAAAAGTTAAGTATATCTTAGTTTAACCAGACCACTGAGCTGATTAACAGCTTTCCTAGGGCTGGCCCGAAGGATTAGGTCTATTTTACGTGGCTAAGAACCAACTGGTTACCTAGCAACAGGACCTACAGCTTATTGTGGAATCCGAACCACATTATGACGAGAAATGAATTTCTATCACCAGGAATAAATTCCTCTAATTGTTCATTGGCCGATCGGAGAGCCGAACGCTGGGCCAACAGCGTGCTAGCCGAGAGCTCTACCCACCCCTCCAATGAAGAACTAATACCTCTAGAAGCCGGAAATGTAACACAGATATGAGACACCTGGAAATCCAGGGAATGTAGTACAGATATAGTATTAGGCACCCGTGATCCAGGTTACAAGCTTCTGCATGTTGAATTACACAAGATTACATTTAATTAAAAGCTATGGTAGCAGGAAAATTATATTAAAAGCTATGGTAACAGGAAAATTACAAGTGCACATAAAAGCCCCCTGATGTACGACCCATCATATAAAAGGCAAAGTGCAATGGTGTGTTTGCAGTACTTTTCATAAACAGCACGGCTACAATCTTAGTAGAAGTAACTTCAAAACTACACTACATAATAAATCCCACCAAATCTATGGAATCTGTTACAATTTTAAAAAATTAGGACAAAGAAGTGATATGAATTTGTTTCGTTTAATTAGTTTTCTGAGGGATAACATAAGACCTAATGGCTTCGTAACACGGTGCTTAAAGGATCCTCGTTACAGTGAACGTAAGCAAGGAACATGAAACCTTATTTTGATATCCTAGGTTTTTACAGCATCACCCAAAACGAAAATGGAGTCGAGGCAAAAGTTAGAGCAGAAATTTCCTTCTGGGAAAGATATGAGCGGAAAACTGTATTAATTAAAACTAATTATCTCACCGTGTACATGAAACTGGAGTGTGTTTTTCCACTTCCTAGCAACATTTATTACAACAAGAAACTGTCAGTAGCATATTACATGTGGAAAAGAACCAATTGCTTTACAGCTGCACAGACAAAAAGGCGAAAAAGGGAGCAGCTACAGCATGACCGGTCAAAACAAAATACTATATAAAAAAACGTCCAACTTTAAGGACCATAAGATTAAAACAGCCGTAGTAAGTCAATGATGAACAGTGCCGTACATAAAACAAGCGCTCCTCCATAAACAGCGAACGGAAATGCTGTTTTTCAGTGATCTGTACTCGTATTGGACTGAGGCACTCTTGCAGTGTAAATAATAACTGTGCTAAGTAATAATGTAGATGCCTACAGTAGGTCCTCTGGGCAATATTTGGTGAGGCTTCTTCCTGAATGCTCAAGTTTCACCTTCTGTCCAGTCGTCCAGTGTCCTTAATTAAGCGAGTGACAGAGACTGATTACTTCCAGGCCACCACAGTAAACAGCAACCACTAACAAAATCTTAAAATCTTACAAACATTTCTCCAGACGAAAAAGATTTTCAGCAGTGATGCAAAAGTCGCCAAGACAAAAGGAAGCTTTTAGTAAAATACACGACGAAAACTCGATCATATAATTATGGTAAACAAGATTCACGCTGGGCCCAATCACAGATGCCTCAGTTCATACGACCTATTTACGCTAAAAAAGCCCCAGTAATTTTCAAAACGTTCCTCTGAATATTTTTAATACTTCATAAGAGTTCTCATAGACAGCTACAACCATACATACTTTATGCATCCGTCCATAATACATACATACATACATAAATACACACATTATATATATATATATATATATATATATATATATATATATATATATACATATATATATATATATATATATATATATATATATATATATATATATATATATATATATAGTTATATACGCTTCTGGAAAGTTATTTACTTTCTCATTCATCTAAAAGGAATGCATTGAGACTTATCTATCACGAAGCGGCAGCTGGCAGCTCCTCTCTCTCTCTCTCTCTCTCTCTCTCTCTCTCTCTCTCTCTCTCTCTCTCTCTCTCTCTCTCTCAATAGGGTAGCTGTAGTAAACTCTAATCTTGCGGAAAAATGAAATTTATCTGTCAAATTTAAAATGATACCGGTACCTAAAAGAAATGGGTCACAAGCCCTACCTTCATAATAAACTAAGCAAATAAGAATGAAAAAATTAATCATAGACAACGGGATCCCAATTACCGAGCAGGGACTGAACAAAATTGTAAGATCACATTAGCAACAAAAAACGTACCTCAGTTCACACTTAGTTAAAAACCAGTCTTTAGTCATTTGAACAAGTCTGCCACTTTCTTCCTTTAGGCCCATTACCCAGGGCATTATATCATGAGTTTCACAAGACATTAGTTCCACAGACTCGTCACTATGAAGGAAACTTACCCCACATCAATAAACAGACAAGATTCATCGAAAAATTAATCATACTAATAAAAAGAACGTAAAATACACATTATACAAAGATAATAAGTAGTTTTCCCAAAGAGTTTTGATACCCACTTCAGCAAACCATGGAATCCATCATAAAAAAAAAAAAAAAAGTTACACCGCACAAACGGGCTTTACTGAAAGTCGGGGCCGAGTGCAAGATTTTGCACAGATTTTTTCCAGCACAACTCACCGTGACCAACTGACGCACACACATACTTCCGGGCAAGTCTACAGTACACTACGCCTGGGGAAGTTCCGTGATGTCACATTGGAAGACTTCGCTACCCACAATGCAATACATGAATCCTCCACTGGAGATGGAAGAAGGCACACGTGGACCATGAATTTCTACTGTACTCTAAAATGAGTGATGTCGTTCCTAACTTTGTGAGATTCAAACTCGACCGGTCATCGCTGTATAATTCTGAATTCTACCAAAGCGCTACGCGTTCTCTTCTGGATATAGAAACTGCCTCCAAAGTGAAATCTATAAGGAAATTGTCTTCATTGGTGAACACTCTTCTTCATTGTATGGAACACTTTCGCTTCTCAGTGGATACTTCGTTAAAAGTCTGCTGAACAGAACCATAATAATTATGTAAACAATAGGCCTACTACTAAAGTACATGAACGTAAATTACTTAAACTGAGTATTCACCAACCTAAGTTCATCAACCCAAATAGTGCAATTTTTAATTACTCTAGTTATACACTATCGAAAAAAGAAGTCTCTCTTTTAGCACTAGGCTTAGATTTTTGTTTACCTAATTTTAAACTCAAATACTGTGATTTTTTCCTCGCGTTCGAAGTGTTTTTCCATAATATTCGGTTGTTACCTTCTCATATTAATCTTGAAACAGCACGTCAGTCCATACAGAACCTGGTTCATGAAACAATTCTGCAGTCTCAGAACCAAAAATTGGTTTCCATTTTTTAAGTATAAAGATTTTCAGATTTTGAAGAAACTTGCTAATAGAAATGACCTCATAACTTGTCGACCAGATAAAGGTAAAGGTGTAGTTATACTGAACCGTGATGATTACATAGAAAAAATTAATAGTATTTTATTCGACTCCAGTAAATTCTCTGAAGTAGGTGCTCCTGAATTTAGTACCGTTTTCAAAATTGAAGATGAAATAAATCGTACTATAAGGCAGCTTAAGATGACTCCACTGTTCCTGAAACACCTATAATTCTCTTTTCAGCTCAGGATCTTCTTTTGCTACTTTATATGGACTCCCTCAAGTTCACAAGAATGACACTCCCCTTCGGCCCACACTTGCCGCTCACAACTCGCCTAATTTCGAAATAGCTAAGTAGCTTGTTCCCTTTCTCAGTCATATCACGAGTAACCGTTTCACCCCGCAAAATTCTTCTTCTTTTGTCCCTGATATTCTTGCGCAAAATCCACATACATTCATGTTCAGTCCCTATTTACTAATGTCCCTGTTTTCGAAACCATTGACATTGTCCTCGAAAAATTATTCCCTACCCCGAATACCATTTACCACGGTTTTATCAGAAATCATTTCAAAAAACTCTTGGAACTCTCGGTCATTGCTACTCATTTTATTTTTAATGGGAAAGTTTATAAGTAAATAGATGGCATGGCCATGGGCTCCCCCTTAGGACCTTCTTTCGCCAATATCTTTATGTGCCATTTAGAAGAACAATTTCATAAGCACCCAGATACTTTTAAACCCATATTTTATAGACACTGTAGATGACACGCTTTTACTTTTTACCAAAGAATGTCATGCCCAGTTGTTTTTAGATTTATCAACTCTACTCATCCTAATATTACTTTTACTATGGAAAAAGAATTTAATGGCCGCATTTCCTTTTTGGATATTTTGGTCTCTCGTTCTGAGGGAAATTTTGTGACCTGGATTTTTAGAAAGAAAACGTTTACCGGCCGTGGGTTAAACTATTTTAGTCATTGTCCCCTTGTTTTCAAGGCTAATTCGTGTAGAACTCTGATTCATCGAACCTTTCCCTTTGCTCCAACTGGAATAACTTTCACCTGGAAGTTAGCTTTTTAGAGACATGTTTTAAGAACAATTGCTATCCCTTGGACATGTTCGATTAAATCGTTAAAGAATTTTTAGACTATATTTTTATGCCAAAAGCTGCAGTCTGCACGTTCCCAAAAAGATAATGGATATTCTCTACCCTTCGCTAATAATTCTGTCCTTATCAAACGAAAATTATTGTCACTCTCGAACCATCTGTATCCATATATTGACTTCAGATTTACTTTTAACCCTCTTACTATCGGAAGACTGTTCCGCGTGAAATACGCACTCCCGGAGTTGATGCCTACCTGCATAGTTTACAAGTTTAATCACCCTAAATGTAATTGTGGGACCTATGTGGGATGTACCAAGCGCCTACTTAAGGTACGCATCGACTCTCATAGGGGTGTCAGCCATCGTACAGGCTTAGCTTTAAGCAAAAAAGAAAATAGTGCCATTAGAATTCATGCCATATCTTGCCACCATCACATACTGTACAATACAGCGATTTTCAAATACTCGGACAAACAAAAAAACAGCCATTCGCTT
>NC_089796.1:41762083-41767083 GCF_040412425.1 Macrobrachium rosenbergii | reverse complement strand
CTTAATATTAATTTATTATTCACAAAATTTACATGTACATTTTTACAAAATGAGTCGATAATCCAAAATATTGGTAATAACAATTACATTTCACAGAGTCAGTACAACACTTCTACAGAAAAACATGAGTGAAACTGAGTCAGTAAAATCTAAGATCAAGATTAATAATCATATCACAAAAACGAGTCAATGAATAATATAAATAACCTGAGCAGCGTAGTAAATATTACCAAAAATCAATAACAGTGATAATACAGAATCATGCTCGTCCCAAAATAATCATTACAACAAATACACACATCAATTTTACGAGATCTTTGTCTCAATAAAAATACCCTACGTCCTAATAATCAAAAGTAACCACAACAGGGTTACAAGGATAAGGTCACCTTCACGGACAAACTCGGGAGAGTTGTCAAGAAGACACGTACTGTCACCAGGGACGAAGCCAAACAGACAAACACGATCGAGTCATCGAGACAGCCACATGCTGACGAAACAGGAACCAATCCATACATCAGATGAACTCAGCCAAGGCGTCGAGACAGCCACTTGCTGCTGAACAGGAACAAATCTACACACTAGGACGGGGTCATCCTCCAACATGGTTAGGTCGCAAACAAAGTATGCCGTCTCACACTTTCAGGTAAGCATACCTGAAGCTCCGCTGCTGAGATACTGACTCTCAGCTATAAAGTTGCTGACTCTGCGCTGGCCTGCTACTGACTGAAGACATTAGGCCCAGCGTAGCAGGCGTCAACTCACCTGTCAACATGGCAAAACACAACCACCAATCAAACAGGTGAACAATCACAAAATGATTGTTTCAATAAATCAACTGCCAGAACCTGACTATATTAAATATATATATATATATATATATATATATATATATATATATATATATATATATATATATATATATATATATATATGTATGTATATATGTATGTATATATATATATATATATATATATATATATATATATATATATATATATATATATATATATATATAGCTCTTGGCCCTTTGGCCCTGTACATCAGGGAGAAGCAGCCAAAACTATTCACTGAATGCTGTCAAATGGCAGATGCCTACTAGACATACCACCTTACCTCCAGCACTTCCAATAGCTGCATAGTTCCTCTTGGCCCCACTGCTTTGTCAGTCCGACCAAGAAACAGATTCTCTTCTAATGCACCTGTATGTGCTAATTATAAGAGGGTAGAGAATTTAACAGCCCAGTGCAAAGCTAAAGGTGGAGCCATGGCAAAGCCCCCTCAAATCAGAGCTCCCAGCCTAGAGATTACAGTAAGGTTTATAGCCACAACTGTCAGAAATACGGGCATTCCTCGAATTTTAAGGATTATCCCAGAAATAAAACTCCCACAATTGTTGCTCTAGCAGCCAAACACTCCTCATCTTTAGGACCCCCAGCAGCGGGCCCCATTTATGTTGCGCCTCCTCAAGGTCGTTATCACCCTAAACAGGCATCAACTTTTGAAGACACTGGCACTCAAATCTCCCTCATAAGGCGAGGTAAGGTACCCTATGGTGCCATCATTCAAGAACACAAGCCTGTAACTGTTGTAGGCATAGATAATTGGAAGCTGACACCCCCGACAGTCCGATTGAGGGTCACTAGACCCCACAAAAGTAAGATTTGTATGGTTGAAGTAGTAAATGCAATTCCTGGAGGCTATGACCTCCTCCTAGGACAGGACCCTCCTTACCAGCCACGCTCCAGGCCTACCATGAGTCCTGCTCCCTGAAAGTCTCTGTCAGGTGCTGTTGTCCATTCTGGCCCTGCTGTCGAGCCGCAGCCAGCGCCGAAGCCTGGCCAGTCAATTACTCCGTCCAGTCCGGTTGTTGAGCCCACACCCGAGTCAGATTCTGTCTCTCATCCAAACCCAGTGCCTGAGCCTGCCTTAGTGTCATTGCCAGCACACAGTGCCAATCTCTCTCCAGGAGATTCCAATCCAGCCCCCCTCTCGTCTACCAGCATGGCAATGCTCCAGCGTCCAGCAAAGAGCCAGCCCAAAGTTCAATATGGTCTTTTCCAGACTCCCTTGACTGCAGCGGAAGCTCGTTCCTCGGCACGGCCTCGCAACCTGTGCCTGAGTTGGTCCTTGTAATCTGCGACCCTCTCACACCTGTATCCCCCTCTTCTAATTCATCACAGTCCCCAGTAGACAAGCCTCTGGTGGACATATCTCTACAAGGAGTCCTTTTCAAGCTGGTCACTGAGGTTTGCAGAACAAGTTGGCACCACCGCTGTCCAGATTGTCCCAGCAGCTGAGGCAGTAACCAACTCAGTGCCTGTTTTGCCAGTCACTCCAGGTCTAAGTCCCAAGGGGCAGCAGTATTGCAGGCTCAGACCTGGCACCAAGGTCTTCTCAGCTCTCTGGAGCCGTGTGCCCAGGTTCCAGCTAAGAGACCTAAGCCATGAGTGCGAAGGAAAGCAAGGAGGAAAAGGGGTAGGGAGCGTAGGTCAGATAGTCACTAGAGTCACAGTGCTCTCATGGCACTTGTATTATATAGCTGTAACAGTGCCTTATCTTAATAGCTAGCCCCTGATCCAGAAGGGATGTCTAAGGTTGTCTCCTACCTTTAATCAGTATTGTTGTATTGAAAGAATTTATTTTGTACTTTGCTAAGCCTGTTTTTTAGCCCAACAAGCTGAAGAGCATGTCCTAGCCATTTTAGCATTTTGTTCCATTCTTTATTAAATCATGTTGCATTTTGTTGTATTTGTTGCATGTATCATAGAGTAACTCAAGTGTATTTTGATCTTTTCATGCTGATAAACTTGTAGTGTTAACATATTTCATGTCCATGTACATTAAGTCATAGATTAAATGACTCCTTTGTAATTTCAATTATTCTTAGTTCTGTGTGAAATTTAGTTGTCTATTTTATGACTTTGGGTCGATAGCATTGCCAGTTCATTTTATTCCACAGACAGTACCTTTAAATAAACACAGACACCCTTTACACTAGTCTTGGAGGCATTAAGTCAGCTAGCAAGCTCACTCTCCTCAAGGGATAAGTTAGGATTATATCTAAAACTATTTCCATTCTACATTGGGCAATGATCATTAGGAGAAGTACTTAACGTAATTGATCCCAGCGGTTCACTAGTGCAGACCTTCACACCCGAAAGGGAGTGGAATATCTGCTTAAAGGGGGAGATTTTACAAGTCTCACCACTAGGTCACTAACTCAAAGCCCTTATGGAAAAATAAAAGGCAGTAGGAGAGAGAGGTACACCCACAGACTGAAGATTGAAAGGAGAGTTTTAGCCATTAACAGTCTCACCCTCTTGAAGAGCTAGGTTTAATGTGTCCCCAAGATTCACTCTATCTCCAGCTGAGTTCTTTCGAACCTCGTCCTCTGCATCTCTTTTCCTAATCCTCAGGTACAGGCCACCATTGCTGCCTGAAGGGATGCTCCCAGGAAAATCCGAGACCTTAAAACGCCGGGGACACCACCTTTGTCAGTTCAGTCCAGTACAACTCCAACTAGCAGTCGTTACTCACGGGTGACCTTTGCCTGGACAAACCCAGAGCCGGGGTGACCTTGGAACACACTGGATAGAAGTGCCAATTCCCAGACGTCGCCGATGACTTGGATCACATCGACATAAGGTTGTGTGTGCAAGCAAAACCAGGAAGCAACAAAGGTGTGTGCCCAAAAAGGAAAATTGGTTGACCAGTATCTTTTTCTTTGACTCGTTTATTCTCTCTCTCGTACATTTTATTGTCTCAGTAACTTCTTGTCTCTTCAATTTAAACTGAATCTATTATCCCCATGTGTAAATTCCTTGACATTTTATAATGTAATTCTTACCCCTTACTAGCAAGTGAGTAGAATAAAGGATCTCCCTCCAATTCTTGCATTTATTCAATTATAAAGAGTATCATCTCAGTGTTAGCCTTACCTGGAACGGTCTCATTCCAGGAGTGTTACAGATGCCGTTACCAGCCTAGCCGTGTTCTGTGTTCCCAATTGCCTAAGATTCCAACCTACTGGGGCTGACAGAAAAAATGCCTAATTGGCTTAAAGGACCATTCGCATGTGGCCAGTAGTCGTAATTGTGACGTGTTATCCATTTCACTCAGTCATTGCTGTTGTGTAAACTCCAAGTTAATTAATTTAGTGAAAGTGTCCCAATTTTCCTTGGTAATTTATGCCATGCTGTGCTTGTAAATAATAAATTAATATTAAGAAATTCACTTTCACTTGGCGACCTCCCGTTCATTGCTTGATCTTGCATTTTATCAGTTTATGGGCTTATGAGAGGTTTTCTTGTAAGGATAAAGGAGGGGTTTTCTTGTAAGGTACTTCAAGGCCCACTATGCAGTCACCCCCTCCAAGCCCATAACAATAAAAAACTTCAAGTTGACGCCTCAGAAAAAATTTATATTGGCAGAAACAGTTTTATTTGGAGGTTATCTCACTTAAAATTCAAAATAAACGACAATCGAACATTTATCGAACTCTTGACGAAGCGACCTTCCAAGGAAAGGAAATGGGGGACTTTAAAAACACGACATAGATGATTTTCCTTAATTTAAGAAGTTTTCGTTAATCTGATAGAATGAAGGTTAACAAATCTTTATTTGAACATGTCTTAAAAAGTCAATTATGGAATTACTAAAAACTACTGGGGCTATATTTTAGTCAAATGCTCGACAGAATTAAGTTAATAGGCATACCTGTAATGGAAATGTATACGATACATAAGAAAATTTTATGAACCAAGCCAGTTTAAAACACTTGCCTTGCTAGCATACGGAAATAAATCAAAACAGATATATAAACATGACGCTTAGGGTATGAATACTTTGATGCAAATAATCTTAAACTGAGTGATTCGTAAGTTGCACGACGAGTTCTCTGGAAAGGGCAAAGTTGCTCTTGTGAAACTGACTAATCAGAGCTATGATCTCTGCATGAACACTACTCCCTGGTATACGTGGGGTAATACAGGTCAGAA
>NC_089796.1:41737083-41742083 GCF_040412425.1 Macrobrachium rosenbergii | reverse complement strand
ACTCAAGGAAGGGGAATGCAGCCATAGTTGTCTGTGCCTTCAAATCCACTTAAATATTCCTTTTCATGTTAAAGTACATTTAGGGAAAAATTCCTTTAGGAGATATGCATATCTAAATGTAAGGAGAATTTCTTGAGGTGTGCTTTGGATGAGGGTTACAAAGTAGAGATTGTGCTCACACAAATCTGATTCTACTGTATTTCAAGCTAGGAACATTGAATGAGCCAACAGTAAGTTTATATTGTTTATGTTTAGATTAGTATACACAACGCAATGTATTGATTTAACAGCAATCTGAATTAGCATAAGAATGAAGTAACCTGAGTGTCGTGGTATAAGACTTAGACTATGATTAGGTGCAGTGACCAGGATCTCAGTGATTGGCTGATATGGCAGATATCTGTATAGTTAGAGTTCATGAATTTTAAGGATTGTTGTGATATTTGGCGATAAAGATAAAGGCGTGACTGGCTGATGGTGGCGGCCATTTTAGAATTAGTTATGTGTTAGCCTAGCCTGAAATGGATAAGATACTTAAGTGAAATTTAATTTGAAATAAAACCCTATGTTGTGCATTGTATATAATTTATGTATGTGTAGTCAAGGGCACATTTATATAATATAACTGGTAGCGATCTACCATTGATTGATTTGAAGAGGTGTAGCCAACTTTTAAATATTATATTTGTTAATGCAATATATATATATATATATATATATATATATATATATATATATATATATATATATATATATATATATATTGAGCTGACAGTTTGTACACTTTTAGTAATTAAGAACTTGTATATTTGGTGTTGGTAAATTATAGACTAAGATGTCTGACCTGGAAGAATTAAAGAAGAGACGGGAAGGGGGGGGGTTAGTCTGTGATAACTAACTGGTCAAAAAAGGTTGAAACCACTATTGATGCAGGTGATATCAATACTATTTCTTCATTGAGAGACTCCTTGAAGGAATATTTGCAGAAAATCCAGGAATTGGATAATGAAATATTGGATCTAACAGATCCTGGAGGACAACCTGAACAAATTATGAATCAAGCAGAATATAGCCTAAAGGTAGGCAATGAAATTCATACACTAAACTCCTCCCTCACGAGTCTTCTAGCTGTGAGAGGAGAACCTAGTGCACCGATATTGCCTGTTAAAGCTACTGTAAAGTTACCCAAATTAGACCTCAAACATTTCGATGGTGATATATCGGAATGGAATTCATTTTGGTAACTTTGTGAAGTATCAGTACACCAACTTACTGATTTTGAGAATATACAGAAGTTTTCTTATTTGAAGGGCCTATTGGAAGGCGAGGCTCTGGAACTGATATCTGGTTTTAAATTAGAAGGTGATAAATATTTACAAGCAGCGAACCTGTTAAAAGAGACCTATGGCAGAAAGGATGAAATCAAGTTGTGTTTACTTAAAAAACTCTTCCAAACTGAGACCCCCAAGGTAGATGCAGAATCGCTACACAGTTCTAGAGCGCAATTCGAATACTGCATAAGATCATTCGAGTGTGAACAACTGGAATTGAGTGAATTGTATACCATCTTGCTCTACACCAAACTAAGTTAAGTATATCTTAGTTTAACCAGACCACTGAGCTGATTAACAGCTCTCCTAGGGCTGGCCGAAGGATTAGACTTATTTTACGTGGCTAAGAACCAATTGGTTACCTAGCAACGGGACCTACAGCTTATTGTGGAATCCGAACCACATTATAGCGAGAAATGAATTTCTATCAGCAGAAATAAATTCCTCTTATTCTTCATTGGCCGGCCGGAGGTTCAAACTCGCGACCAACAGAGTGGTAGCTGAGAACGGAACCCGCTCACCCAACGAGGAACTTACGCCTACCAAGTAGTGTAAGTGAAATAATAAAACGAAAGTATGGTGCCTGAAATTTGACACCGTTAAAAAATATCTAGAAGAAGAAATACACAACTTGAGGGGTTTTCCACAAACTGAACCAGCAAAAGCTAATACATTAACAACGGTATCTGCTTTTGCAGCAAAACAAGGGCAATCTGTGAAACCAAAAAAACATTGGTAAGGCCTAAAGAAAGTACGAACAAAGCCAAGGTACACCAGGGTAAAGGATGTGCACTTTGCAGAGGCAATCATATATGGACACATTGTAAATCCTATGTAACCAGAGGAGGAAAGATAGAACAACTCAGAACTCTGAGTTTGTGTTTAATATGCACATTCAATAAACACATCAGTTCCAACTGTGACAGGCAAGGTTGTAATAATGGCTGCACTGCTAGACATCATAGTGCTATATGCAATCGAAACCAGCCAAATAAATCTAAGGTAGGTGGGGTACAAGTTGGAACCTAGGAAGTCGATCTTACCTACAGCCACAATAACCCTAAAGGATAAAAGAGGTTGCATTGTGCGAAAGAGAGGGTTGTTAGATACCTGTGCCGAGAGATCATTTATAAATAAATCCACTCTTGAGGGACTCCACTATAAAAGCAAGGGAGTTGTAAATATATCATTGAGAGGTTACTTAACTTTACACCAGTTAGGGAATATGAAATGGTGAACATTGCTGTACCTCACAGGGGTAGGTTAATAAATATGGATTGTATAGTGGTAGACGAGCTACCAGAATATACAAAGAAATTCAACGTTAAGAACTTGAGGTCGTTGTGTAGAATGAAAATCAGCTTGAATGATAAAGATTTTGACCTACCTGTAGAGAAACAATTGCCTATTGAATTGTTAATAGGGGTTGACTATGTGTACAACATCTTACACCCAGGGTTTAGGAAACTTGAAAATTTAGTATATTGCTACCAACCATATTTGGTTACGTGGTAACCGGAACATGTAGTTCTCCTCCCACCAAGGAAACTCGTGTTTCCATTTTAAAACTGGCAGTGGAAACCGACAACAATTATTGCTGAAGGGGCTACTCATTTACAGGATCCAAAGGAAGATCATGAAACTTTATGGAGTTTAGATTATTTAGGTATTGACTGCAGTGAAATAACGGAACAGGAATGGAAGGTATTGGACAACTTTGAGGGTACTATAAGTTATTCTGAAACTGACAAACAGTATGTTGTGGCACTACCTTGGAAAGGCAATAAAAGGAGATTAACTTCCAACTTGGGGTTGGCTTTGAATAGATTAAAACAACAGTGTGTCAAGTTTCAGAAGGACACTCACTATCTAGAACACTATCAGAAAATCCTGAAGGATCAGGAGGATAGGAGACTCATAGAGAAAGTGGAATATTTTAAGACAGAGGAAGACTGTCATTTCTTGGCACATCATGGTGTTAAAAAGAACAGTCCCACAACCCCTATGAAGATAGTATTTGACTGTTCTGTCAAACAGGGGAAAAGTGGGTTAAGCTTGAATGATTGTTTGTGGACGGGACCACATATAACAGCTAACCTACTCAAAGTTCCACTACAGTTTTAGGGCAAGGATATACCTGTAGAATTTGTGGAAGCAACAACAGGATTGGGATGAACAACTCCCAGACCCATTACAGGACCAATGGGTTGGGTTACCCAAAGACTTGGAAAAATGTCTTGATATTTTCTTTCCTAGGAATACTAGTCTAGGAAAAGGGGACTCCTTACACACATTCTGCAATGCCAGTGAGTTAGCATATGGTTGTGTAACCTATAGAGTTAAGAATGAAAACTCTTATTTAACGATGGCAAAGGCAAGAGTAGCACTCATTAAAGAATTAACTGTTGCAAAACTTGAGTTGATGGCATTGTTGCTAGCAGCAAGAATGACCAAATTTATTAATGACTCCTTTGAGAAGGATGAGTTTGTAGAACTGATCATTTGGTTGGACAATAAGGTCGCCCTAAGCTGGCTAGTATCAAAAACTGTTCTCCCTGTATTTGTGAAAAATAGAGTACAGGAAATAAACTCTTTAATTCCAGAGGCAGTCTTGGTCTTGTCCTATGTGCCTACAGATGATAATCCCAGTGACTGGTTGACACATGGGAAAAGGACAGAAATGATCTTGGATAGTTCTTTCTGGTGGGAGGGACCCCCTTGGTTAAAAAAATTCCTCTTGGCCATTAGATAGGTCATGGGTTGGTGGATCACTTGTGCAGGGTAGTGAAGAGAACATTTTGGTCAATACTGTAGGGGACAACCTGAATGATAATACTCACTTGCTGAACTGAGAGAGATTCAGCAAGGTTAAAAAGGTCTATAGGACCACAGCATGGATCCTACGATTCTTGAATAATTGTAGGAGTTCAACCAATATGCAGAGGCATGGTGAACTGACCTTGAAGAACTCCAAGAGGCAAAGAATAAGACTATTGCCATCATACAAAGGGAATTTTTCCAAGAGGAATACGAGGGTTTGATGTAGGGGGTAAGAAAACCAAAACTAGCTCTCGTACACCAGTTGCATCTTTACCTGGACAACGGGGTAAAAAGGTGCAAGGGTAGACTAGGACACGCACAGTTACCCGAATCTGCTAAGTTTCCCATACTATTGCCGAAGAGTTGCTATGTTACTCGGGTAATTATTAAAGATCATCATGATGCTAATGCTCATATGGGTGTAAATGCAACTGTGGTAAGTGTCAGACAAGAGTTCTTGATCCCACAGATAAGGCAACTGACTAAGAGTATAATACACCATTGTGTTACTTGCAGGAGAATGCAGGGGAGGCCATATAGGCCCAATGTAGTTCCTCCATTACCTGAGTTCAGGGTGCAATGTAAGCAACCTTTTAATACCACAGGCATGGACTACACTGGTGCTATATGGGAAAGGCTGATAGGGCTTCTTAAGTCATGTCTAAAAAAGATCGTAGGCCAAGCCTTACTCAGTTTTGAGGAACTGACTTCTGTGCTGGTGGAGCTGGAAGGAATTATCAATGACTGACCATTAAGTTACATGCCCAGGGATTTGAATCAGTTGAAAATTTTAACCCCCAATCATTTGACCCTTGGATGAAAGGTCAAGTCCTTCCCAAGAGAAGTAGT
>NC_089796.1:41724583-41732083 GCF_040412425.1 Macrobrachium rosenbergii | reverse complement strand
TTCTCTCCATTTTCCAAATTTCCAACTTTTCATTCTCTTGAACAAAGCCCCCTTTGTCAAAATCAAACCTAACAACCAAGCTGCCCCATGATTCGCCCAAAGCTCCAATTAAATTAATTCAGTGATCAGAATTAGATTACTCCCTCCATAGCGTTGCCACAGGCTAATTAAATTTAATTGATCAATTCCTCCATTGTGCATAAAGTTCATGTGAGAGAAACTCATTCGGTTTTGAATCCTAACCTGGAATTCTCTTCCAGAACCTATTATTCAGCCCCTGTGACGGTCTGAGCCTCTGCCTAAAACAAACAAAAAACCTAGTCTAGACATCTAACTGCCTTCCTGCCAAATGCCAGAGTCTTCTGTTTAGCAGTCCAGGACATCAAACGGTCCCCCCAACACCCCACCCCCTTTCTCACCCCGTTGTGAAACAGCAAAAAAAGAAAAAATCCCTTAACCAGTAGCAACCTCCACGATCAATTACGTGTTAACTATTTCAGGGACGTACCCAGTTATATTCAGCCATTTGCTACACACTGTCTAATTTTGTTGCACACTTTGTGTGCTTGCTTGCTGCTCTGTCAGCCTTTTCATCTTAATTTCCTGATTGCTTCACCTGTAAATAAATTCAATTTAAATTAATTCACTGGTTAATTTTTCCCCCAACCATGTCGACCTCCAATGCTCAGTTTACCCAATCATGATATTAAGGTACGATCAGTTTATCCATTCAATTTACCGCTTACATTCTGGAAGTGTTTTGTATTGGCTTTCAAGGCAGCTAATTAAATTAATCAACCACCCCATTCTTCCAACTGGCCCCAGAATGTAATATATATATATATATATATATATATATATATATATATATATATATATATATATATATATATATATATATATATATATATATATATATATATATATATACAGGAGTGTTTCTGAAATTAGAGCGCCCCTCTGCAGCATAAACTAAAATTGATATGGACAAGAACAAAAGTAATTCAGAACAGGTATTCATTTAAGTTTTCTCTCTGAGTATTTAATATTTTGTGTAGTTCCATCTATCTGTACCACAGCCTGCATTCTTGCAGGGTATGATTTCAACAAATCGCAAAAAAGCTGAGACTCAAACTCCATTTCCCTGAGCACTTCGGTCACTTCTCTTCGCAGGTCGTCGAGGCTTGGAATACCATCATAGTTCACTGTGCATGCTTCAACATGATCCTTTAAGATACTACCAATGTTTTCACACACATTAAGGTCAGGAGAGCTACCTGGAAATTCACTTGACAAGAAGAATTTATACCACTGTTTCGAAGCAGCTCCTGTGTCTGAAGAGCATTGAAACATGGTGCCTTATCATGCAAAAATGTGACTTCTTAAACAGATAACACATTTTCAGGATCTTTCAGAAAGGAAATACTCCACCAGTAAGACACACAGTTTCTCTGAAGTATTTGCCATTCCATGACTGTCCTTTTCTTTGATGATCCACATTAACCGTTTGGCTGTGAAACAGAGAAAATTCCCAAACATTCAGGAAATTTCACAGCATGGCGATATAGTCACATCATCACTAATATCATCCAACTTTGCAGCCCAAATGATGTCATTTTTATGATTTGGCTTCCTGACTGTGTAAATGAAGAATTCATCTGATGCGGCAACATGGAGAAAGTCAGCTTCATCCCAATCTTTAAAAAATGAACCACAAAACCATGCACTGTCTTCTGTCTGTTGCTGAGTGATGTTGGGCTTGCTGATAACATGAAATGGCTTGATACCAGATTTTTCAACTCACGATACACAGCACTATAACTTTTCTTCTTTCTTTTTTATTTCTAGTTCAAGCGCCAATTTACAAAGGGCAAAAGGTTTTTCTTGATCTACCCACTGCCTCAGCTATGATGTCTTTTCACTCCTGAGAAAGGACTTCAGACCTTCCAAGATCCTCACTCTTTACGCAATGACAGTCACATGGATTTTTGTTCCAGTTTCTTTTAACAAAGGATTCAACTCTTTAATGTATTTAGCTATCCAGGTGATTGAAATGAAGGATTCACCAGCATCCCTGGCCTCTCTGAAGGTTATAGCCCGGATTTGGTCAATCCATCTGATTTCCCCGAGTCATTAGCCATGGCTGTATCTAACTTCGTCACTCAGTCTGAAAATACAAGAAATATAAAATGAAAAATAGCTTAATAGAAACTTAAAATAATGTACTTGGAGAAAGGCTATAGCAGAAAACTTCATAACTTTCCATTTGTTCTGTGGAGGGGGCCTCCAATTTCGAAACACCCAGTATATATATACTGTATATGTGTATATATATATATATATATATATATATATATATATATATATATATATATATATATATATATATATATATATATGTATACATATATATATACTGTGTATATATATATATATATATATATATATATATATATATATATATATATATATATATATATATATATATACTGTGTGTGTATATATATATATATATATATATATATATATATATATATATATATATATATATATATATATATATATATATATATATATTAGTATATATATATATATATATATATATATATATATATACCTGGTTATGTTGTCGTTTCTAGAAAACTTCAATTTAGGAGGAACAGGATAGCCAGAAGACGTGGTAAAATTCAGACATTATTATTTCTTAGAAATTAACAGCAGAGGCACAGCCGAGCTTTCGGGAATATAACTTTTCCCATCATCAGGTCACTTATCTATGGAATGACATAAAAATAAAAAGAAACAGTAAGAAAATTATGTTGAGTTCGATTTAAATCTAAAAGTATTAAAACAGTTATATATAATTGACAAAACTTTAAAATACATAATAATATAAAGTAAAAAAAAAAATGTGAACAGCATTTTAAGTTAACCAAGCAATAGATATTTTGGTCAAATAAAATCACTGAGAAGATAGATTTGAGACTGGAGAAAGAAAGAAATGGTTTAAAAATCAAAATGATAAAAGTCATTGTCCCCTTGTAGTACAAAATACTGGTAGAACTACTGATTCATGGAGCCCTTAAATGACAACTGCTCCCAACTGGAAAACCAAATACCTGGAAGTTAGTTTTAGAGAAATTTTAAAAATACTATGCAATGTCCAATGGAACATGTTCAATAAAAGAGTTAAAGAATGTTGTTTAATACTTAAAAGCCAGAAACTGTTTTGTTTGCACCGTTCACAAATCAGTATTGTATGTATGGTGGCAAGATATAGCATAAGTCTAATGGCACTAATAATTCTTGTCCTAGCTAAGCCTGTAAATTATGACACCGCTTGAGCCATGCGCACCTTGTATCCATATGTTGACATTTAGATTTACTTTTAATTATCTAAACTCGGGAAGGTGTCTTTCATTAAAGACACACTTCCGAGTTGAGGTTATTAGTTTATAAGTATTTACAGTCAAGAATGACAATAATGTGTTTACTTGGGACAGAATTTATCAAGAAGTCCAGTTTTTAGAGCCATTTTAAGAATAATTGCTATCCATTAACATGTTCACTAAAAATCGTTAAAAAGACAAATTTTTAAGCCAAAATCTGTAGTCTGCATGTTCCCAAAAGATAATATGTTTCCTTCCCTTCACTAATGGATAGCGATTTTCCTAATCAAACGAAAATTATTGTCATTTTGAGCCATCCTTATCCGTATGTTGTCAGATTTATTTATAACCTCAACAATCGGAAGACTGTTCCAACAGCCAAAGACACACCCTCCCGAGTTGATGCGTACCTGCATTGTTTCGCTTAATTGCCCAAAGGCATTTTGGGACTTATGTGGATGTACCAAGCGCCTACATGCATCGAAGAGTTAGGTGTCAGCCACCGTACAGGCTTAGCTTTTAAGCCCAAAAAGAAAAAATAGTGCCATTAGACTTCATGCTATATCTTGCCACCATCACATACAATACAGTGATTTTCAAATACTTGGACAAACAAAAATAGCCATTCGCTTCCCTTTTAGAGTCCTCCATATTAAACAACAATCACCAACACTCAAAGCCAAACCACCTCTGTTCCATTGTTCATTGCATAGTTTGCTTTTTTTTTTTTAGTTTTTCCTCACACCATTTCACCTCTTCCATTTGCAGTCTCTAACTCGCCCAGTTGTCATTTAACTACGACATGAACAGTAGGTTCTCCAGTATTTTGTACTACATTATCATTTTTTTTATTATTATTTTGAATATTCATTGTATTTTTTTTCTCTCTCTCAGTATCTATCTTCTCAGTGATTTTATTTGACGATTTCTGTTTAGTACGTGATTTCTTATTGCTTTGTTAACTTAGGTTTTTTATGTAGGGGATTTTTTTTTTTTTTTACTTTATATTATTATGTATTTTAAAGTTTTGTCAATTATATATAACTGTTTTAATACTTTTTTAGATTTAGTAATTAGTATAGTTTTCTTACTGTTTCTTTTTTTTTTATGTAATTCCATGGATAAGTGACCCTGATGATGGGAAAAGCTACGTATTCCTGAAAGCTCGGCTGTGCCTCTGTTAATTTCTAAGAAATAATAATGTCTGGAATTTTACCACGTCTTCTGGCTATCCTGTTCCTCCTTATATATATATATATATATATATTATATATATATATATATATATATATATATATATATATATATATATATATATATATATATATATTAGTATATATATATATATATATATATATATATATATATATATATATATATATATATATATGTATGTATGTATGTATGTATGTATATATATATTATATTAAATTATATATGTATGTATATATATATGACATTCTTTATCACACTGTGATTTATATACAGTCATGAAGATACAAATGTCGCTTAATATCAAATCCATGCTGCCTTGGGAATATCGATGGGGAATTTTCACCGAAAGGGAATTTATAAGTGATAAAATGGACGGGCATCGAATTAATCCCACGACATGATGCGCATTCAGCAACTCCAGTCGACGTTACCACTCTTGATAGCTCAGTGGTAACGTCGACTGGAGTTGCTGGATGCGCATCTGTGTCGTGGATCGAGTGGTAACGTCGACTGGAATTGCTGGATGCGCATCTGTGTCGTGGGATCGAGTGGTAACGTCGACTGGAGTTGCTGGATGCGCATCTGTGTCGTGGGATCGAGACTCGGCAGTGCCCGTCCATTTATCACTTATAAATTCCCCTTCGGTGATAATTCCCCATTGAGGATATTCCCGAGGCAGCATGGATTTGATATTATTTAGAAGTTTCAATATATATATATATATATATATATATATATATATATATTATATATATATATATATATATATATATATATATATATATATATATATATATATATATATGCATATAGGCGTTACAGAGAAACGCATAATAATAAGGACAGATCAACTTGGTTCAGTGGTGAGACTGAGAATATAGAGGAACAAATGACACAAAGCGGACAAATGGGAAGAATATAGTATAAAATTGTTATAAGCAGTTCCAGTTACCTAACAAGAAAGAGGAAAGCTGATTATAATCAGAAAATCCGAGAAGCAAGAATGAATATCAATAAATTATGTAGACTTCACGAATGCTTAACTAGAAATGTAAAGAACAAAGGATCCCCAAAGGTTTCAATGATCAAGAACTGGCTGATAATATACTTTAATTTCTTGAGAAATTATGCTTGTCACTTTTGTTAAGAAGCAGAATCATATAAGTGCTGAATCTGATACAAATGCGAGCTTTAATAGTGTAAATAATGATGACATTATGGTTATTAAAACGGTACAGAAAAAACTATGCACGTGATCTAATGCCAATATCTGAATTTGCTGAAGTGAAAAACTCCTCATGCCATACCGGTATAAGTGTGGAAGTTATCTATCTCTTAGTGCAAGTTCCCTACATCAGAGCAGTGGGAATTGTTAAACCAGTTCTGAAGGTTCACTTGATTATCAAAATCTGCAACAAGTTCATACAAGCCTATTTCAAATCTATCGTTTACGTCCTCAATGTTAGCTTAAGTTATTCTTGGGCATTTAATCAGTCATCTGGAAAGGGTAAATGCTTTGCCTGATACTCAGAGACTGCTCTAAGCTTTTATAAATGATCTATTACAAATGATGGATGAAGGCAAATGTGGTGTTTTGATCTTACTCGGTATCAGCGTTACTTCTGATAACTGTGTATCAACTTCTAAAAGATGGAATTACTGAAGCCCTTCAAGCATTTAAGAGACTCCTCTGACGGAAAATACTGTGAACAGATTGTAAGTTCCTGTTCATCTAGTGAAACGCTGGGAAGAGGAAGTGCATTAGGTTCTATACTATATTGCATTTATACGACTGGATTGTCAAACGTACTACGAGGGCCGGAGTAAAGTTCAAGCTATTTCCGGATGGCACGCAATGAGCAGTGTTAAGGAATGGATGACACTTACGCGGTTAAAATTAAATGAAAATAAAACTGAATTAATGTTGGTGGGAAGAAACAACTTAGGAACCTTGGTGATTTTCGGCTAAATACAAACAGTTAACCGGTTCCCACTGCTGACAAACCACGAGACATACAGTAGGTGTCATTTGTCTCTCAGTAGGTTACTCAAATCAATAATATCACGAAGGTTACTACCCACCATCTTGGAAATATTGCCAATGTAAAAAATTATCTTGAGTGTTCTACAAAAAAAACTTATGACTGTCATAAATAGACTGGCCTGTCGCAACTCTAATAATCTAAGATGAGACTAACGAAGCTCAAAATACATATTAAATAAGGCAGCAAGAAAAATAAAAGGTGTTGCACCTCGGGACAGGATTATCTCGGCATTGTTTGAGTTGCACTGGCTCTCTCAAAACTAAAATAATGTTTAAAATGTGTGTGATGGTTCATACAGCTACGTTTAATACAGCCAACGGATGTACAGCAGTCAACACAAGATTAGCTACAGATGATCTCAAATTACGTGAGCTAAGATGAACTTCCAATATTAATTTTTGAGCCTTTAAATTTCCAGCTAAAAGACTGAACAATAAGTTCAAACTTGAAATCAGGACTGAAAATATCAAGCCTTTCCAGAGAAAAATGAGACTCTTATTCTCTGAGTTTTATCACAGTGTGGCTTTGACAACCTATAAGGAGTAGCTACACCGTATCATTCTCAGTAGGACTTAGAAGAAGAAGAAGAAGAAGAAGAAGAAGAAGAAGAAGAAGAAGAAGAAGAAGAAGAAGAAGAAGAAGAAGAAGAGTGGAATGGCAATAACATGAAAGCTAATACAGAACAAAATCCAAAATGAGATAAAAATTCACGATTAAGTTTTGTAACAGCTGCCTAAATTCCGAACGGAATGACAATGACAATTAAGTCTGCGACAAGTATTATTCAGACCAAGAGTTTTCATCCATACACGTATGCTACAAAAGCACAGCATCTGGGTATTGGATGAAAA
>NC_089796.1:41462083-41714583 GCF_040412425.1 Macrobrachium rosenbergii | reverse complement strand
GAACTGACCATATTAAAGTGTTTTGTGAGAAGTGACCATATAAAAATGTCTTGTGAGAAGTGACCATATTAAAGCATCTTGTGAGAAGTGGCCATATTAAAGTGTATTGTGAGAAGTGACCATATAAAAATCTCTTGTGAGAAGTGACCATATTAAAGTGTCTTGTGAGAAGTGACCATATAAAAGTGTCTTGTGAGAAGTGACCATATAAAAGTGTCTTGTGATAAGTGACATATAAGTGTCTTGTGAGAAATGACCATCTTAAAGTGTTTTGTGAGAAGTGACCATATAATAATGTCTTGTGAGAAGTGGCTATATTAAAGTGTCTTGTGAGAAGTGACCATATAAAAATGTCTTGTGAGAAGTGACCATATTAAAGTGTATTGTGAGAAGTGACCATATAAAAATGTCTTGTCAGAAGTGACCATATTAAAGTGTCTTGTGAGAAGTGACTATATAAAAATGTCTCGTGAGAAGTGACCATATAAAAATGTCTTGTGAGAAGTGACTATATTAAAGTGTCTTGTGAGAAGTGACTATATAAAAATGTCTTGTGAGAAGTGACCATATTAAAATTTCTTGTGAGAAGTGACCACATAAAAGTGTATCGTGAGAAGTGACTATATAAAAATGTCTTGTGAGAAGTGACCATATTAAAGTGTCTTGTGAGAAGTGACCATATAGAAGTGTCTTGTGAGAAGTGACCATATAAAAGTGTCTTGTTAGAAGTGACATAAAAAGTTTCTTGTGAGAAGTGACCATATTAAAGTGTCTTGTGAGAAGTGACCATATTAAAGCATCTTGTGAATAGTGAACGTATAAAAATGTCTTGTGATAAGTGACCATATTAAAGTATCTTGTGAGAAGTGACTATATAAAAGTGTCTTGTGAGAAGTGACCATATGAAAGTGTCTTGTGAGAAGTGACCATGTAAAAGTGTCTTGTGAGAAGTGACCACATAAAAGTGTCTTGTGAGAAGTGACATATAAAAGTGTCTTGGGATAAGTGATCATATATAAGTGTCTTGTGAGAAGTGACATAAAAGTGTCTTGTAAGAAGTGACCATATAAAAGTATCTTGTGAGAAGTGACTATATAAAAGTGTCTTGTGAGAAGTGACCACATAAAAGTGTCTTGTAAGAAGTGAGCATATTAAAGTATCCTGTGAGAAGTGACAATATAAATGTGTTGTGTGAGAAATTACCATATTAAGGTGTCTTGTGAGAAGTGACTATATAAAAGCGTCTTGTGAGAAGTGACCACATTAAAGTGTCTTGTGAGAAGTGACAATATTAAAGCATCTTGTGAATAGTGACCATATAAAAGTGTCTTGTGAGAAGTGACCATACTAAAGTGTCTTGTGAGAAGTGACCATATTAAAGTGTCTTGTGAGAAGTGAACATATAAATGTGTCTTGTAAGAAGTGACCATATAAAAATGTCTTGTGAGAAGTGACCATATTAAAGTATCTTGTGAGAAGTGACCATATAAAAGTGTCTTGTGAGAAGTGACCATATAAAAATGTCTTGTGACAAGTGATATTAAAGTATCTTGTGAGAAGTGACCATATTAAAGCATCTTGTGAGAAGTGACAATATTAGTGTGTCTTGTGAGAAGTGGCCACATAATTGTCTTGTGAGAAGTGACCATATAAAAGTGTCTTGTGAGAAGTGACCGTACAAAAGTGTCTTGTGAGAAGTGACCATATAAAAGTGTCTTGTGAGAAGTGACCATATAAAAGTGTCTTGTGAGAAGTGATCGTTTAAAGGTGTCTTGCGAGAAGTGACCATATTAAAGTATCTTATGAGAAATGGCCATATTAAAGTGTCTTGTGAGAAGTAACCATATTAAAGTGTCTTGTGAGAAGTGGCCTTATCAAAGTATCTTGTGAGAAGTGACCACATTAAAGTATCTTGTGAGGAGTGACCATCTAAAAGTATCTTGTGAAAAGTGACCATATTAGAGTAGCTTGTGGTCACTTCTTACAAGATTCTTTAATAGGGTAACTTCTAACAAGACACTTTTATATGGTCATTTCTCACAAGACAGTGACCATACAAAGTGTCTTGTGAGAAGTGACCATATAAAAATGTTTTGTAAGAAGTGATCATATGAACTGATTTATATAGAAATTCATGTTTGAGATGCAGCAGAAAATCTGCTAGTTGCCGCTGTACGTCTTTGCGATCAGAGAGGAACGAACAGATACTGCTGGTTTGTTGAACGTCATATGATCATTGGGGTTTGGCACGGGTAATTCAAATGGATATCATACATCGATGACCCTTATTGGTCCCTTTCGATTATAGGAGACTAATCAGCTGAGGTCTGTGACCTAAGCAAGTTCAGTCTGAAAAGTTAAAGATTAGTAAGGGTTCAGCGGTCGACGGGTTAGGAAACGCATCTGAATGACAGTGATGGGCGCGTGTCACCTCAGAGTACCGCCGACTTTATAATTGCCTAATTAAGTAGCCTCATATAAGCAACAGGGCCCTGTGTAACTATTAAGGAAAATACACGTGTTAATTGTATCTTACGCATTTCATTTGTACTAGTAGAACCTAAATATGACCGAAAATCAGGTCATATTTTTGGTGTCAGTCCTGGGGTATTGCCAGTGCATATAATAGTTAACAGCGTAATTGTGAAGGTGAAATTAACAATGCAAACTCGAAAAAAATCGGCACGCAACGGCAAGAGTGCCAGTGCTAGCAGCACCAGTGCTAACAATAACAGTGCCAAGGAAGAGGACAGTGCAAAAGAGCTGTCAACGAATATCCAACACTCGCTAAAAGAGTTGCACAAATTAACAAATGAAATACAAAATTAAAAGCCCGTCGACCCACCCACACGTCGCGTCGTCCCCGCTAGCACGACCAGACAAGAAAATAAAAAAAACTGACAATGCTAGATGTATCAGTGCCTGGGTTTGACAACTCACGCACTGGTGAAGGTTTCCTTTCGATCGAGACCTTCACAAAGTATATTGAAAATGCCACAGTAGGCTGGACAGACAGAGAAAAAATTGTAAAAACAAAACAAAAAGTGACTGGGAATGCAGCACTGCAAATCAAGAGTTGGAAAGCCAGTTATTCTGCAGACTGGGGTACTTTTAAAAAACACCTCATCCAGCAGTTTGCCCTACACCGAGAGGAGACGATGGAGCTAATGGAAGATTATGACCCCATGCTGGGGGTGGGATAGTCAATTTCAGCATTCTGTAATCGCACTGGTGAAAACTATGAGTCCCTCACCCATGAAAGAGACCAGACTAGAGGGAGAAGAAGTCTGCCGATGCACGCTGAGACGAATTCTTCCCACCTCCATAGTAGGATTCCTTATTGGCGATGAGAGGCCCTTACAAGCCTTGCCGCCGAAGGTTCAACTTCTGTTAGACCACGAACAATGCCAACAAGCAAGGGAGAGGGGCAGGCCACCTCCCAACCATTTGTTACGACGGTTAAACAACCTGACCAAGCAGGTTCTCAGCCAGCCTCACCCACCATCCAGGGTGCAGGGTCACACACCCAGGGACCTCAAGGAGGCAAGAGGAAACTTGCCAGGAAAAGGACGGTTGGCTGTTGCTAGCGGTGTGGAAGGGAGGGCCACATGAGAGCCCAATGCCCCTCTCTCACTGAGCCGCAACACTGTTTTCGATACAATGCTACAGACCACCTCGTGAATACTTGTTCAAAAAACGATGATGGCCAGCAAAACAACACTCCCTGTACACCAAGGAGAGAAAGGGAAAGGCAACGTGGAGGAGTTGGGAGGACCCCCGACTACACCCACGCTCATCAGATCCAAATGACTGTGCCCCTGGAAGAACAAGGGACGCCTTGTTGGGGAGTGAGGTGAGTCAACCAACCCCCCAAGAAGTAGTGGACAGCCCTCCACCAACTGTTGCTGCTCCTACCCAAACGTTGACAGTGCAGGGAGGTAAGGTAGTGCAAGAGCCTATCGCCCATCCTCAATCCGCGAAGGAAGTCGCGGTGCCCATCGTGGAAATATGGGTGGGAGAGAGACAGCAAAGGTCATTGGTCGACACTGGCGCAAGTGTCTTTGTTAAAAGAACACCTTGTGACAGGGTTGGTGCAGCCTATGAAAGGTTGTTTAGTTTTAAGTACAGCAGGTGGCCATCGGATGGTAACCCAGAGGACTGTGAAGCAGCAGGTAACTATCGATGGGTGAGTAGTGACACACACCTTCTATGTAGTACCAGCATTACAAGTAGAAAGAATTTCAGTTATTTTAGGAATTGATTTTGTGGCTAGGAACGAAATAATAATAGGAAGGGGATCAAAGTACAGTATATTTAAAAGGACAACGAATCCCCACAGAGGGGGAGAGACTGAGGTGTCTATGAGTCTCCCTAAGACCGAAGGTTGGTGGAGGGGAAATACCCACCTCCCCAGAAGCGGGAGATGTGGCACCACGACTGGACCCTCTCGTCCCTCACTGTTACATCTGCATGGAATTTACTTAAAGGCACCTTAGTTTTGACCAGAACCCATCAGAAATGGAAGATTTTATCATTCTGGGTCTGATCGAGGTAATACACAGCGAGGTTAATGTGCCATTTATTAACATTAGCGATCAGCGTATCGTATTAGACAGTTGGTCGATATGCGACCTTGAACCTTGTGAAACAGCAGATGCTTCTCGCACACTCACGACCTTGAGTAGCACGCGTCAGGGTCACGGTGAAGAACATCTGGATAGACTCCTGAGGAAAGCTGGCGGGTCCACCCCTGTTACTTATCAAAATATTGTCAAGGAAATTACAGAAAGTTATCAAAATGCAATCGTGATTGGCGACGAAACACCAGGCAGAAAAAATAATGTTCCTTTTGTTATAGAGACCGGGGATCAACCACCCATAAGATCTAAGCCGTATAGAATTCCATTTTTTTATCAGCGGGAAGTAGAGAATGAAATTAATAAATTAAGGGAACAAGGGACAATTAATGAAAGTGAATCTCCCTGGGCATCGCCAATCGTGATGGTTAAAAAGAAGGATGGTTCTCTTAGGCTATGTGTTGATTATAGAAAGTTGAATAGTATCACAAAAGACAATGCATTCCAATTGCCCTCTATCGAAGAACTGTTGATTAAGGTCAGAGAGAGTAAATTCTTCACCACCTTGGATTTAAAGCCAGGTTATCATCAAATACCTCTAGACGAAAGTAGCAAAGAAAAGACAGCCTTTATAGCTAATGATCAATTGTTTGAATATAATTACCTTCCTTTTGGAGTAAAGAATGCCCCTGCCCATTTTGCACACGTTATGATGTCCGTATTAGCTTCGCTATTGGGGCATAGCATGTTTGTATGCTTAGATGACAATCATAATATGGGCTACAGTAGAAGAACATAAGAAGAACATTATTGAAGTCTTAGAAGCTTTAAAACGACATGGCATGAAAATTAATCTAACCAAATGTAAATTCTTTCAGCAAGAAATTGAATTTTTGGGACACATCGTAACATCTGAAGGCCTTAAGCCTCGTGCAGATAAAGTAACAGCAATTAAAGAATTTCCCCAACCGAAGAATGCAAAAGAAGTAGCCAGTTTCCTTGGGCTCGCAGGCTACTATCGTAAGTTCATAAAAGATTTTGGTAAAATAGCGAGACCACTAGATTCACTGAGGAAACTGTCAGATTTTCATTGGGGACAGGAAGAAGAAATATTTTTTCAAGAATTAAAGATTTCACTCACTAGTAATGAACTGTTAGCTTATCCAAAGTGTGGTCGACCATTTTTAGTAACCACTGACGCGAGCAGTATAGCTACTGGGGAAATGTTTTCTCAAGTTGACGATGCAGGGAGTGAAAACCCGATTTGTTTTGTTTTGCATCACAAGCATTAAAAGGGGCAGAGAAGAATTACAATACCTTCGATAGAGAGGCATTGCCGATTCTATGGATGCTGGAGAGACATCGCTACTATTTGCTGGGGCATAAAGTCAGAATAAACACAGATCATCGCCCATTGAGAGATTTATTCAAGAAAGGGGATTTAACCACTCGCCAGGCTCATTGGATCGAGCAACTGTTAGAGTTTGATATTGTGGGAATCAAACATCTAGCAGGGAAAACAAATAAAGTAGCTGATGCTCTCTCCAGGACTGCCATAATGGGAGTTACAACCCAAGCAGCAAAGAAAGAGGAACAGCGATGAAAGAAACAGTTGCATGCCTCAGAGGCACCTCATGCAGAAAACGAAATTAACTCAGCAACTCATGAGTTGGGGAGAGAGAGAAGGGGTGTGAGTCAAAACAGCTGTGAGAACGAGAGAGCTGATCCTCCAGGGGGGTCAGGAAGCAGATGCCCTGGGAGTGAAAGAGTATGTGATTGATTTGTATGGCTGGAGTGTGGAAGAGGTGATGAGGGATCAGAAGTCCGAACCCTAGATTGAACAAGTTAAGGCTTATGTAAAGGGTGCAAGTAACGAGTTTCCCGATTTCCTAACAGTGCCCAAAGATATGTTCTCCCTTGAAGGAGATACCTTATTTTGTAAATATGAGAAGAGACCGGGCGACAGCCGATCTCGCGTCGTCCGTCCTCCCTCTTTGGTAGGGAAAGCCATCCACATGATACATGTAAGTCCCTATACAGGACATATAAGTATAGAAAAGGTCCCTCAAGAGGGCACGAGAATCCTTTTTTTGGGTAGGGATGAAAAAAGACATTGTGAAATTCACCTCCCAGTGCCACATCTGTAATACCATGAAAAACCATAGGCATACCATTCCGAAAGCTCGAATGTGGCCAGTGGAGGCAATCAAATTTGCCAGAGTACACATTGATGTTGTGGGACCCTTTCCCCCAGGGGACGGGCAATTCAGGTATGTGTGTGCGATGGTGGATGTGTTCATGCGGTATATGCACACATATGCAATGGTGGATAAATCTGCGATATCAATTGCCAGAGTTTTGTGTTCATTCATAGTGAAGTTCGGCTGTCCCCGTACGTTCATCAGTGACAATGGGTGTGAATTTATTAACGAAGTAATAAAAGACCTAACAAAAATGTTAAACGTAGAACATTTCATGATCGCGTCTTACTGACCTTCAGCCAATGGGTTAGTTAATTCAATAATAGTGAAGTAACAAATATTCTGAAATATTTAGGAGCACATAGTCCAAATCAGTGTATAGAGATGTTGCCGATGGCGGAACTTGCGCTTAATTCAGTGTATAACGGCTCCATGAGAGATACCCCGTATTTTTTAGTGTACAGACAGAACCCTTCATTGCCATATACTGTGATCATGGACCCTAGAACTTTACTACTATATAGTGTCGAACAATACTGGGTGATGTTCTGTAACCTGACCCGAAGAGTGTTTCAGACAACGCAGACGCTTTTGTTGAGGGCCAATGAAAAGTATCGGATGAAATATGATCAGCGATTCAGCACGCAAACATCCAAGACAAACAGGGACAGAATGTACCTGAAAAGACTGCAACCGAGGAAACATAAACTCGAACCCGCCTACTTAGGGCCGTACTGTGTGAAAGAAATTAAAAACGACACCGCGGTGATCCAGCATATTAGAACCGGTGTCCAAGGTGAGTACCACCTATCATACATGCACCCCATCAAAGAAGCCAGTACCCCCTTTCTGGGGACTGCCTGGCTATCTGGGGGAGGAGAGTGAAAATGACGTGCAAGCATGTCTGGGGATCATTAATAGTGCACCCAATGTGCATACAGACGAAGGTTACAAATATTGGGGTCATGTGCTGTTGTGAAAAGAAAACATCATAAACGTGTCTATGTACTTGCATTCCATGGTCTTTTATTTCATATTTTGTGGTTGATTTTATTCATGTCTATTTGATGTCATATATTCTTTTTATTCAATTTCTGTGATTTTTACAAAACTATTTTGCCTTTGTTTTGATTATTTGAACTGCAGGTTATTTCAATCCAAATTCTAAGAAAGTTGTGTATGTTAATGTGTGAAGCTAAAAATTATTACTCCATTGATCCTATAGAATCCTTTTTTTATTATTATTAAAAAAAATTAAATCATAACAATGTGATGCGTGGAATTCATAACACTGTAAATTGCCAATTGTAACTGCGCAATTTGACTCTGGCTTGCTAAATTTTAGTTTTTGTTTCTGCATGAATTATTGATAACATATGTCGGGAGGTATGGTACTCAAATGGCAGTGCACAAATAGCAGAGAAACTAATTTTAAAAAATATTGAGAGTCCTGCGAGACGCAGAACTTTTAGGGGGGAGTGGTGAACAAATTTATATAGAAATCCATGTTTGAAATGTAACAAAATCTGCTAGTTGTTGTACGTCTTTGTGATCAGAGCGTAACGAACAGATACTGCTGATTTGTCGAACGCCATACGATCGTTGGAGTTTGGCATGGGTAATTCAAATGAACACCACACATCAAAGACTCTTATTGGTCTCTTTCAATTATAAGAAACCAATCAGCTGAGGTCTATGACCTAAGCAAGTTCAGTTTGAAAGTTAAAGATCAGTAAGGTTTTAACGGTCGACGGGTTAGGAAACGCATCTGAAAGACAGTGACGGGCGCATGTCACCTCAAAGTACCTTCCGACTATAATTGCATATTTAAGTAGCATAATATTAGCAACAGGGCCCTGTGTAACTATTAAGGAAAATACATGCATTAATTGTATCTTACATGTTTCATTTGTACTGGTACAACCTATGTATAACCGAAAATCAGGTCACATATAAAAATGTTTTGTGAGAAATGACCATATTAAAGTAGCTTGGGAGAAGTGACCATAGTAAAGTATCTTGTGAGAAGTTATCATATTAAAGTGTTTTGTGAGAAGTGACCATATTAAAGTATCTTGTGAGAAGTGACCATCTAAAAGTGTCTTGTGTGAAGTGACCATATTAAAGTGTCTTGTGAAAAGTGACCATATAAAAGTGCCTTGTGAGAAGTGACCATATTAAGGTATCTTGTGAAAAGTGACCATATTAAAGTGTCTTGTGAGAAGTGGCCATATAAGGGTGTCTTGTCAGGAGTGACCATATTAAAGTGTCTCGTGAGAAGTGACCATATTAAAGTATCTTGTGAGAAGTGACCAAATTAAAATATCTTGTGAGAAGCGACCATATTAAAGTGTCTGGTGAGAAGTGACCATATTAAAGTATCTTGTGAGATGTGACCATAATAAAGTATCTTGTGAGAAGTGACCATATTAAATTGTCTGGAGAGAAGTGACCATATTAAAGTATCTTGTGAGAAGTGACCATATTAAAGTATCTTGCAAGAAGTGACAATATTAAAGTGTCTGGTGAGAAATAACCATATTAAAGTATCTTGTGAGAAGTGACCATATAAAAGTGTCTTGTGAGAAGTGACCATATTAAAATATCTTGTGAGACGCGACGATAACAAAGTATCTTGTGAGAAGTGACCATATTAAAGTATCTTGTGAGAAGTGACCATATTAAAGTATCTTGTGAGAAGTGACCATATTAAAGTATCTTGTGAGAAGTCACCTTAATAAAGTATTGTGTGAGAAGTGACCATATTAAATTATCTTGTCAGAGGCGACAACATTAAAGTATCTGGTGAGAAGTGACCATACTAAAGTATCTTGTGAGAAGTGTCCATATTAAAGTGTCTCGTGAGAAGTGACCATATTAAAATGTCTCATGAGTAGTGACCATATTAAAGTATCTTGTGAGAAGTGACCATATAAAAGTGTCTTGTGAGAAGTGACAATATTAAAGTGTCTTGTGAAAAGTGACCATATAAAAGTGTCTTGTGAGAAGTTTCCATATTAAAGTGTCTTGTCAGAAGTGACCATATTAAAGTATCTTGTGAGAAGTAACCATACTAAAGTGTCTTGCGAGAAGTGACTATATAAAAGTGTCTTGTGAGAAGTGACCATATTAAAGTATCTTGTGAGAAGTGACCATATTAAAGTGTCTTGTCAGAAGTGACCATATTAAAGTATCTTGTGAGAAGTGATCATACTAAGCATCTTGTGAGAAGTGTCCATATTAAAGTATATTGTGAGAAGTGACCATATTAAAGTGTCTTGTGAGAAGTGGCCATATTAAAGTGTCTTGTGAGAAGTGACCATTTTAGATATCTTGTCAGAAGTGACCATATTAAAGTATCTTGTGAGAAGTGACCATATTAATATATCTTGTGAGAAGTGACCATATTAAAGTATCTTGTGAGAAGTGACCATATTAAAATATCTTGTGAGAAGTGAACACATAAAAGTGTTTGGTGAGAGGTGACCATATTAAAATATCTTGTGAGAAGTGACCATATTGAAGTATCTTGTGAGAAGTAACCATACTAAATTATCTTGTGAGAAGTGACCATATTAAAATATCTTGTGATAAGTGACCACATTAAAGTATCTTGTGAGAAGTGACCACATTAAAGTATCTTGTGAGAAGTGACCATATTATAGTGTCTTGTAAGAAGTGACCATATTAAAATATCTTGTGAGAAGTGACCATATTAAAGTGTCTTGTGGGAAGTGACCGCATTAAAATATCTTGTGAGAAGTGACCATATTAAAGTGTCTTGTGGGAAGTGACCATATTAAAATATCTTGTGAGAAGTGACCATATTAAAGTGTCTTGTGAAAAGTGACCATATTAAAATATCTTGTGAGAAGTGACCATATTAAAGTGTCTTGTGAAAAGTGACCATACCAAATTATCTTCTGAGAAGTGATCATATTAATGTATCTTGTGAGAAGTGACCATAATAAAGTGTCTTGTGAAAAGTGACCATACCAAATTATCTTCTGAGAAGTGATCATATTAATGTATCTTGTGAGAAGTGACCATAACAAAGTATCTTGTGAGAAGTGATCATATTAAAATATCTTGTGAGAAGTGACCATATTAAAGTATCTTGTGAGAAGTGACTGCATTAAAGTATATTGTGAGAAGCGACCATATTGAAGTGTTTTGTGAGAAGTAACCATATTAAAGTGTCTTGTGAGAAGTGACCATATAAAAATGTCTAGTGAGAGGAGACCATATTTCAGTATCTTGTGAGAAGTGACCATATTTAAGTATCTTCTGAGAAGTGACCATATTAAAGTAAATTATATTGTGAGAAGTGACCATATTAAAGTATATTGTGAGAAGTGACCATGTTAAAGCATATTTTGAGAAGTGACCATATTAAAGTATATTGTGAGAAGTGACCATATAAAAATGTCTTCTGAGAAGTAACCATATTAAAGTGTCTTGTGAGAAGTGACCATATAAAAGTGTCTTGTGAGAAGTGACCATATTAAAGTATATTGTGAGAAGTGACCATATTTAAGTATCTTGTGAGAAGTAACCATATTAAAGTGTCTTGTGAGAAGTGACCATATTAAAGTATCTTGTGATTAGTGGCCATATGAAAGTGTCTTGTGATAGAGGGCCACACAAGTGTCTGGCGAGAGAGGACTATTTGAAAGTGTTGTGGGAGAGGCCAGTATAAAAAGATTTGACGAATGTATCGACCTCAACCTGCTATATAACGCAGCGGTATATTCACAGTTCTAGCTGACAATTACTGTACTAAGGGGCTGAACTTTAGGGCCTTTTTTTATCTAGCATTTCGGCCAATTTAAAGTCTGCATTGGCCCTGTGGCATTATATAAATGTGTCATACTGTTCCAGACTTGAATTTACTTCCAAAACTTCAATCTTCAACTTTTTTCTTTCAAAAACTTTCACATATTCCCTGCCATCATTATTATTATTCAAAAAGAGCAAACAGTAGCCAGAAAGAGTCAAACTTATCATGGAAGCTTCCAAAGATTAAAATAACCATTGGTAATATACAAACTAAAAGGAGATAAATCAAAAGAGAAGTATATTAGCAATTGATGATGAAAAATGATCAAACTTTCGGGCAACTGTTTACTGAACTTCCTATAAACTTGTGAGAATCAGCATTCGGGCGCTGCCTGGAAGTCAGCTCCACAGTTGTGCAGTACAAGGAACCAAAGACCCTCTTGGTCACTGGCAGCGCGACTTGTAGCACCTAAAAGGAACCGGCAACAAGCGTTCATTCCCGAGGAACGGGATTTAAACGTTAAAAACAGAGGTTCGCTAATGAAACTGACTAGGTACAACTTGCAAGATGGCCATGCACATTAGGCTACCTCCCAACTTTCAAATAAATCATAAGCTTTAAAACGGATTCCCGGAACTTCGCTCATCCAAACAGGATGCTTATCTTCTTCCAACAAACGATTTTCATCATGCAGCACCGAAACACTCATCTCCTAATTAAAGGAAAATATAAGACTCATACAAAGTCTTCTGATCAGATCAGTGTTGTGCAAATGGTGCTTGTTGTAGAAGGTAACCGGGTATCCGTATCATCAGAAATCTTATATATATATATATATATATATATATATATATATATATATATATATATATATATGTGTATGTGTGTGTGTGTGTGTGTGTGTGTGTGTGTGTGTATATATATATATATATATATATATATATATATATATATATATATATATATATATATATATATATATATATATATATATATTCAAGTACGCAACATTAGAAATGTTATGCCTCGAAATGCTCTTAATGATGCAAGGAGCTATTTCCTTAGAAGATGAGTATGAGAGAAAATACCGGGAGTAAGGGCTGCCTCCTTAGAATACTCTGATACTCTCTTATCTTTTCATGGCCGACAACTGTAATGCTTACACAAGACTAAATACAACAAAGATCTCATTTCCAATGTCTTACATGATACTAAGCCTGCTTCCACAAAATACACCACTGGCTACAACTTACAGCCGACGAGGTAAAAAAAAAAAAAAAAATACCGAAAAAGGACAATCTGGCATACGGTAGTTATGTCTTTTTTTCTAAATTATGAAAATCTCTAGGTAAGTAAGTTACCATATAGGCTACTTTGAGTTTTTAAAATATGCATTTATGGATAACTGAGTTTTTCGCATTAAATATACGCAGATAATGTCTCTATGACTACTTTACATTTCATGGGAGAGAATGTACCATACGATCATTAGGGGCACTTTTTCTTCTTTTTTTTTAACTTCACACCAGACTTAGGCTCCTCCTCTTTCTACAGCATAGTTCCAGTGCCACTCAGCCAATGTACAGTATACGGACACTGATAATTTAGATATAACACGTCTTAGCTTCAACCCATCCCCAGCTGCAGAATCTGGCCTCCTTTTTAAACAGGTTCTTATTAAAGCACTGTTTTTTCAATCAAATTCTCTCACTTGCTGGAACTATTTTCCATTCCGTTTCGGTTTTTCATTAACAAGAGCGCACGCTTCCTGGAAAATACAAGAGCTCTCAAGGAAAATAAGACGACTGTTTTCGTAACACTAACATTATATATATATATATATATATATATATATATATATATATATATATATATATATATATATAAATATATATATATATATATATATATATATATTATATATATATATAAATATATATATATATATATATATATATATATATATATATATATATATATATATATATATATATATATAAATATATATATATATATATATATATATATATATATATATATATATAATACATATATATGTATATATATAAAAATACATATATATACATATATAAGTATATATTTATATATATATATATATATATATATATATATATATATATATATATATACATGCATACAGTATATATATAGATACATACACATCGGTTGAGCATTTTGATTTAATCCAGAATTACCTAAGTAAGATGCTACATGAAAGTTATCGGGTGGCATATTTTTGGTTATAGCCCTGCTGCCATTTCGTACCTCGGTGAAGTAAGTACTGTAAAAGCTACAGATAGATCGTTGAGTGTCACACGTTCGTAAGAGAGGGAGGGGGGGAAGCGAATGTGTGAGAGTGAGTTAGGGGTAACTTAATTAAAAATCGATTTCCTTGGGAATTCCAATAATGCAAACAGCATCCCCGAACCATGGGGACTAGCATGTGGTTTGGGGACGTTTTCATCATTTCCATAATATTTTCCCCAAATTCATATGAACCCCATCTACTGAGCTTTGAAAAGTGAATGCATCAACACCCAAGATATGTTTATCTCAAATTTCAACCTAATAAAGTGTTACACTGCAAGGCGCAAAATGCTGTTAATATCTTTCTAAATTAGTATGATGTTTTAAAACTCATTAAATTTTACAAGGGAGGCGTTCTCCATTTCTTTCACTTGTGTTCTTAAATTATTATTTTCTCTGTAAAAAAAAATTCCATCATCTCTCGTTAAAAAAAATGGTTCATCGGTAGTGTTCTCTTTCTCGGTACATAAAATCCACACTCCTATCCCCGCGTCAAGTTATATGACAATTTTAAACAGTTAACCAGTGTGATAAGTAAACTTGATGCACGTTTTGAACTGATTTGACTACGGTCTTAAGATATTGGTTCAAAACAAACCTGAAATGTTGGTGAAGTGAGTAATATGCCTTAACTTGTGCGCAAACTACATTTTACAAATCCTAACTTAACGATGCATCGGGTACAATTCCTGCAATTAATGTTAACAGACATGATACTAGAAAGCAGAGAACATGCACTCCAGCAAATTTTTCATCAAACCTACTATACCCACGACGAGATACAACAGTTATTTGTTATAAAGATCACAAAGAGAACAGCGATTCTCCACAAAATGTCACTTGCAGCACACAATTCAGAAGCAGCATTTCTCACGTTTAATTCCTTTGGAAAATGCATCCAAGTACATACAGCGAACGCACACAGGTAAACAGATTGAACAGCTATAGTAGGTCTTAAACAGAATGAGGCAAGTGACCTTGTAAATAACAAAGCGAGCGCACTACACTTATCACTTACCCGCATGACACACAACTGATCCGTTTCCCAGGCTTCGAGCCTTCGAGCCTTTGATACCTCTGCCCAGCTAGTGGTTGAAACGGCAGTGTTCATATACACTCTACTATGAACAATGGTCCAAAGCTTACGTTTCGGTGTGGAACGCTCTGATCGTTTTTACGTTTTTTTTTTATTTAAGCTGAATACCCATATGAAAATACTAATGAATTTTTAAAAGTATCCAACATTAGATTTATTGCGACATTGTTGTTGACAGAATACATAATGGTGTCTCAACGAAGTTTGTAAACGCTACCGGAATTGTCTTCAGATGTATTGAACGCAGCTCTTTCGCTTCTCGTTAAGTTGCCAATTAGTCTATTTATTTTCGCGTTATTTAGAATATCCTAGCCACTCTTCGACACATCTAGATTTGCTAACTGCTACGTGTTTTTAAATGTAAACTACCAATAATTGTCAATAGAACTGAAAACGCAATTTGTGTCACAAAAAGGCGTAAAGAAATTAAGAGCTTTGCCGTTCGCTGGCAATCTTACCACTGTGTTCCGATCTAACTGTGACATCCAGCCTCTCAAAGAAATACCTATCTCACCTCTTCCAGAAAAAGAATAACAATCATATTACTAGCCTTTTTACGGTGGAATATTTTGTAAATATACAGTGGCTATTTTGTTTACGGTATCAAGAAATAAATTAAGTTCCTAACTTCATGTCTAAATATTCGGACAACACATCAGCTGTTTTCCACGCCAGCTGATACGGAGCACTCACAGCATCTGCAAAAAGGTTTCTTGGTATCCGTCATGTGAATTATTGTGTAAAACTGTTCATTTAATAGTGTCTGAATAAAATTACACCACTTAAAATCTGTTAATATATATATATATATATATATATATATATATATATATATATATATATATATATATATATATATATATATACAGTATATATATATATATATATATATATATATATATATATATATATATATATATATATATATATATATATATATATATATATATATATATATATATATATATATATATATATATATATATATATATATATATATATATACACATATATATATATATATATATATATATATATATATATATATATATATATATATATCTCCTGGGTACGTGTGTTTAACGTTAAGAATGCTAGGGATTACCCCAAGCTTGTCAGCTGGCATTGCTATCAGAGCAATGAACATGGTAATAACGATGATAAGAGGAAATAATACGATTGCTTCTAGCAACGCTGAGCATTCCACGCTCATACCTTCATAGATATTTTATTCCTATGAAAAATCTCCTGGTTTTGGTAGATTTCATATATGAAATTTTGAGAGAGATGGGCCCATTACACTAGGATAGAACCGATTCCAACATTAATTGACAAAGATTTTTATTTTTATTTTTTCAATCCCTACAGTGTTTTAGGCATGATCGCATTCATTACATATTTGTTCTGCCCATGCAGCGGGTGCAGAGCGGCTTACAACATAACTTTTGTACTGCCACTCTCAAAACTTAATCTGCGAAACTAGACGTTTTTCAACGTTAGAACCCGGAAAATAATATCAATAAGAACAATATTAATCTCTAAGTGAGAAAAGCTGTGAAATAATTAGAATAGGTCATTCCCAGCTTTGTTGCTAGAATTCCCTTAATATGGTTTTACAAAACTACATTATATATATATATATATATATATATATATATATATATATATATATATATATATATATATATGTAGCTACATCTTCCCAAGCATCCAAGCCACCAAATGCTCGATTGAAAGCTGAAAAAATAAAACCACAATACATTGCTTAACACTGCCTGACAGGGAAGGGCAAAAGGAATGTTGGCCCCTCCTCAAAACCCATTAACCGCACTCTGTATATCTCTCCCCCTTTCTCTTTTGAACACATAACTTTGCGGAGTCCTTTGTTTCCAGACACGAGGTTGTGAGGAGACTAAGTACGACCGGAGGCAGAGGTAGAATAGAGCCGGCGATGCAGGTTAAGAGAAAGAACACCTGGCACTGACGCAAAGGGGAACGACACTAACCCCTGACCGAGGTCTGATGAAGGCCTGACCGATGGAATGAGGCAGAGAGACATAGCTGGACACGAGTGAGACACACCTCCCCCTTTCATTCCTACCTCCTTCAGAGAGCCATGCCCCTACCATGTGGTCCTATCTTGTAGGGGGTCTTAGTATTCTTGTGTTTGAATAATTACATAAAATGGTGTGTTCAAGGCTTCCTTGGCACCCTCTGTGCTTGCCTTGTCCTATGCATATTTTACTATCCTTACTGGCTTTTAATTTGTAAATCTCTCTGTTTACAGAGGGTTTGTTAGCCATGAAAATTTCTCTTGACTGTGCCTTGTATCAGCATCATCACATTGACGGATATACCTTCCAGTGTTCCCAGCTATAATTAACCTCTCAGGCCTTGCCTGCCTGATTAGTTCATTTCATCTTCTGATAGTTCATTTAATGTAAATACACGTAATCTTAAACTTACCCTAATGTGTTTACTTGTGAGTAGAGCCCTCAGCTCAGTTAAATTCTCCCTTTCTCCTTGTTTTTCTTTATGATTTCCTGAATCAACAGCAGTCAGATTTTATACAAATATTGAGGGAAGTAAAGAATTCATTCATTTAGAGTCTATAACTGGCTCATGATAAGCATTTCCCCAGGTTAAATTATAAAAATGGCGACTGAGACTTAGATCTTGCAAGCAATGTGCAGAAATGAACCTTCCCCCCCCCTGGCAACTTGTAGTGTCAGCAACTAGCGAAGCTAGGCTGAATGCGAGACAAAGAAATGAACCTTTAGCATAAAATCTGCAAGCGCACAGTCAAGGATTTCCACACAGTGAGTATTTTTATTTTATGTTAGGATAGGAAGTGAAATTGTGACTGAAAATAGCAATAGGGAAACGTTAGGCACATGCATGCAATCCAGTCATCGATAAGAGAGAGTAGTATCCGTTACACAAGTTTTGATAGCCCTGCATGAGGGCTTTGCATGTTTTCAAATAGGCAAGTTAGAGAATTACGATGCCTCGTAAAAAGGAAATAGTGCATGTATTTCTTCCCTGTGTTATCCAGCAAATTTCTATATTGCTGGAGCTCAGAGTTAATCTCTCTCTCTCTCTCTCTCTCTCTCTCTCTCTCTCTCTCTCTCTCTCTCTCTCTGGTAGAGGTTAGGGATCTGTTAGGCAAATGTATAATTCCTCATTATAGAGAGCAATCTCAAAAAAGGTGTAAAATTTGTTCAGGCCATGTGAGCAAATAAATGCGCTTCATATTTGCATTTGTACCATTCCTCCATACAGCACTGCACATGATAAATTCTATTTCATTTCAAAAAGTTTCCATTCGGCAGCTATTTCATTCGTAAGTGTCAGGAACCTTTTTTTTTTTTTGCTTAAAGTTCGCTGTGACCACGTGGCCTTCACGTCGTTCCCAGTGTAACTTTCGTAAAGCCTAAGAGAAGGTTTTATATTTGGGTTCCTCTAAATAAACATAAGAGGGATGATATGTTTGTGTAGGCGCAGTCAGTCTTGGAAAAATTTCCCTTCTGGTCATTGCCCTTCGGGCCAGGTGCATACCAGATGACCTTGAGCTGCCACTGAGCCAGACCCAAACAAACTCGAGTGGTTATCCAGCTGAGCAAACATACCCTTTTCTGGTCACGTGCGAGGTAGGCTAAAATAGGGAAATGTAATTTTGTACGCATGTGAACTAGGCAAGCAGCGCCCATGCATGGTAGAATTAAGTTTTGTACTTATAGTAGCTTGGAGGAAAAGGCTCTTATGATTGTTGGCAAAATACGCCCATTTATCAGTGTAATTTACAAAAAATATAACTTTGTAACTTATCCGCCTCTCGGTGATGAAATTATTACTCCTATAAAAATAAAAATAAGTGTACTTCTAAAACGGGTGGTTTTTAACCCACCAATTTGTATCAGTATGAACACCTTACCTCCTCTGCAACAGTATCCCAGTGTCTCTCAAAGCATTTTTTTTTATTTAAGGTTTACACCATGTCCTTTTTTTTATTTATTGTTGGGTTATTATTCTAAGAGTATTACGACACTCATTGAGTTCCCGAACCTAACACCTATCGGGACTCCCCTAAAAAGAAAAGAAAATTTTTTCTCATCACAAGAAAAACCAAATTCTCAGGAACGGGCAAACGCTCCTCAAACCAAACCCAAATTCTCGCTGTAGCCAGTCTTGTCCATGTGTGAAATAAAACCAAAATTCCTATATCCTCCAGGACAAAACCAAACCAGTTCCCTGCTAACAAATCCATGCCCTATGAGGCAAAACCAAAAAAGGAAAATTCTTGGGAACAGGGAAAACACTCCCCGAACCAAGCCTTAAGATTCACGCTATAGCCGGCCAAGTCCGTGCGTGAATCTGAAACCAAGTCCTATGAGAGAAATAATCGTAAGTCAGTTCTCTGTGAACAAATCACGTCCTATGAGGCGAACCAAAAAAAAAACCAGCCTTCATGCTATAGCCAGCCAAGTATGTGCATGAAGTAAAATCCAAATTTACGTCTTTCGAGACATATTAAAATTCATTCATCACAAACAACTACATCTTTTCAGACATTAAAATTCATTCATCATGAACAACTGAGCCTTATAGACATATTGAAACCCATTCATCACAAAAATCTTGAGTCTTTCAAGACACCCTGAAATTTGAATCTCTTCAGACATATTGATTATCTAAAGGGTCATGCCCAGATATGCATTATCTCAAGATGTCTACGGCATCCAGAACCCAGCAAAATGAGGACTTCAAGTTCTATAAGTCCACTGGAAAGGACATGGGACTGTCAGGACAAGCCCTGAGGGAGTAGGTCCAAGAGAGAATATTCTATGCCAAGGCGGAGAGAGTGGCAGAAAGAAATGCAAAGAAGGAAGAGCAAGTTAGGCTAGATAAACTCGCAAGGGAAGAACAAGAAAGAAAGGCAAAGAAGGAAGAACAAGATAGGCTGGATAAGCTCGCAAGGGAAGAACAAGAGGGAAAGGAGAAGAAGGAAGAGCAAGATAGGCTCGATAAAAATGCAAAGGAAGAACAAGAAAGAAAGGCGAAGAAGGAAGAGCAAGATAGGCTCAATAAACATGTGAAGGAAGAACAAGATAGGCTTGATAGACTTGCAAGGGAAGAACAAGAAAGAAAGGATAGGGAGGAAAAGTAGCAGGCCCATGAGCTCCAGATAGCCCAAGTTGACAATACCAGCTACTCTCCAGCCCCTGGTGCATCCGCCCTCACTCAGGCTCATACCTTTATGCCCAAGTGAACCAAGGCCAAGCCCGAGGTGTGGCTCAATCGGGTAGAAAGGGTCCTTGGCACACACCCACTCGCTCCTGCCGAAGTCTCCCTACTCTTGGGAAAATTTCTTGGAGGAAAGGGTCTAATTGAGGCAGATCAAGGGAAATGGGTGGAAGTGCGCAAGGCGATCACAGAAGTGTACAAGATCACCCCTGAATGCTGGAGACAACTCTGGAGAGGCCAGATAACAGAGTAGGACAGACTTGGTCTGACTGGTCATATCAATCAGATAGAGCCCTCTCTAAATGGCTAGAGTCCCTGGGAGTCTCCATTGCCGAGGACATCCTCAAGTGGTTCAAGATTGGAAACTTTTTATATTATGCCCCCTCTGCCCTAGCAACCCATGTCTGCGAAAAAGTGCCCACGGCTCTAGCAGAGTGCAGTTGCCTCGCTGACATGTGGGACACCCATCACGCCCATGCAAGCTCACTGGGACATAAAATATGCCCTCCTTTCACCTCCGGCACCCATCCTCCCAAGAATGGGCACTCACAAAAGCCCGTTGTATGTGGGTTCTGCAAGAAAGCTGGACATTCCACAGAGCAGAGTTGAAACAAGCCCCAGGCCCCACCCCCGGTGCCTTTCAAACCCCCTTCAAGGAATCCACCCACTAACAAGCCTGCACCCTCCTCAGGGGCAGTGCCACAAAGAGATTACAGCCAGAGATATTGCATAGCTTGCAAAGTTTATGGCCACTTACCCACATGGGCAATATGCCCTAATATAAATCAAGTACTCCTGCCATCGCCTTGGCAGTTACAAATCCAAAGTTCTTAGGCCCTCCAGCCAAGGGTCCCACATAAGGAAAGACAAAGTTCCCTATGGAGCTACCATTAACTGACATAAACTTGTCACAATTGAGGGTATCAATCAATTTAAAATGATACTCCCTACTGCTCAGCTAAGAATCACTAGACATCATAGATCCAAAATATACAACCTTGCCATAGCAAGCTATACTCCTGGAGGTTATGACATCCTCCTGGGACAGGACTTCCAGTCCCCAGCTAAGTTACAGCAATCCAGGGGTCCAAATCCCTCAAATCATTCAGTAGGCATGAGTAAGCCTCAAACGCCTGCATTCATTCCACTGCCAGTGCTACCTGAGTACGATGTGAAGTGGCCACCTCCATCAAAATCGATTCCAGATCCCATTCCAGTGCCAGGCCCTACCACAGTGCCAGTGCCAAGGCACCAAATAGACCTCCCTCCAAGAAATCCCAGACTTGATTCACAATCTCTGCCAGTGCCACTTGCGTGCACTGAGCAGTGCCAAGCTCCATCCGTCCTGAATGATGAGCAAATTCCAAATCAAATACTAGTGCCTGACCCTGCCTTAGTGCCAACGCCAGAGCACACCCCCGATCTCCATTCAAGACATCCCAGTGCTGGTAAGAGAGATGGATTCTTCCGACCACAGCAGAATCTCAACCGACGGTGTGGCCTCGCAACCCATGCCTGAGCTGGTCGTGGTAACCTGCGAGCCTATCACGCCCACAGCGACCTCTTCTTCTCTTTCCCGGTCCCCTGCAGACACAACCATGAGTAAGGATTCTGCTGTGTCTCAAATGGCCGATGAACTCACGGCACTGCGGCGACTTGGGGTAGAGCCTGAAATGAATATCCCTGCTTCAGCCACCAAAGAAGTCGACATGGGTGGCACTCCAATTTTCCTCCTCGGGCTCGTTTTGACCGATTCCCCTACCAAGGAGAACCATTAACCTAAAGAGATCTGCAGCAGCAATCATGGGTGTAAGTAACGTCAGGTAGCCTGAAGAGAGCTGCTGAGCTCTCCTGGCCCCAGTGCAAATCTGGCACAGTGCCACCCTTTTATCCTACAAAGTTCTTTGGCCCCTCTATCCAGAAAGAGAATGCCCGAGTCTTTGCCTGGTTCTTTTCCTTACAATCTTGTACATAATTCTCTTCCTTTAATATTTTCCATTGATTTTCTCATCTCTTTTCCCTTTCAGGCCCTCGCATTTAATTCACACCTTACCAAGGCGCAAATTTTACTTTACTTCCCACTCTGCCAATGCAGAGTGAAAATTGACTGACATTTCAAATTCGTAAGTCCTGTGACTTCCTTCTCATGCCTATAAACGCATGATACATTTTAAAATCATATGTGATCAAAACCATTAAGTATTATCATATAAGTGCCTCCTCATCATAGATGTTGGCAAATAATCCTGTTGGAGGAGTCGTGTCCTTTGACTGCTTTGAAGCCCCTTGGGAAAAAAGTAAACCTAAGCCATTTTTCATGAGCTAAAGAGTATAATTTCGGCATATTATCATCATTTTTCTTTAACTTTACCATTTGTCTTCTTTGTTATTCCCTTGTAATTTAAAATCCCGAGTCCATGACTCGAAAAGACCGTGTACGTTACATATTTGTCTGCCCTTCATTGTACTTACCTTTGTGCCCATAAGCACCATTGACCTCAGTTTGTGCCACGTCTGGCACTGTGTAGTTGACTCAAGCGACACCTAACGAAGACCATGTGTACAGTACTTCATTGTAGTGCTTCATCAAGGCAAACTAACTGCATGTCATTGACTGTAACAACTACTAAAAGTTAAGTGCGTGATTATTTTAAGATTTACCTTAAGGAAATCACTTACAGTTATTGTGCTTAATATTTACAGTAACTTTCTTATATTTGTAACTGTTCCTGTTCCAAAATAACAGTAACATATGATTTATCGCATTTTAACACTCCAGATAATTTATTCTCATATTTCTTTTGATATTTACCTTAAGAAGGTCAATTAAAGTTAGCACTGCCTGACAGGGAAGGGCGAAAGGAATGTTGGCTCCTCCTCAAAACCCGTTGACCTCACTCTGTATATCTCTCCCACTTTCTCTTTTGAACATGTGACTTTGCGGAGTCCTTTGTTTCCAGACACGAGGTTGTGAGGAGATTAACTATGGCCGGAGGCAGAATAGAGCCGGCGATGCAGATTAAGAGAAAGAACACCTGGCACTGACGCATAGGGGAACGACACTAACCCCTGACCGAGGTCTGATGAAGGCCTGACCGATGGAACAAGGCAGAGAGACATAGCAGGGAGCGAGCGAGACACATCTGCCCCTTTATTACCTGCTTCTTGCAGAGAGCCATGGGCCTACCATGTGGTCCTATCTTGTAGGGGGCTTTAGTATTCTTACCAGTGAAGCCTTTTAACCCTCCTCCGCTGCAATTATCCTCGCTGAAGCCACCTATTCTATAAGGTAAAGTGATCTGTTGCAAAGGTTCTTCCATTCAGTCACACCGTTTTAATTCTCGTACTAAACTTTCTATTTTCATTTCTGAGGGCCAGTATTTCCATATTAACCTTGCCTTGCTAGGGCAGTGTTACGTAAATGCCCGTGTTTGAATAATTACAAAATCGTGTGTTCAAGGCTTCCTTGGCACCCTCTGCGCTCGCCTTGTCCTATGCATATTTTATTCTGTCCTTACTGGCTTTTAATTCGTAAATCTCTCCGTTTACAGAGGGTTTGTGAGCCGTAAAAATCTCTCTTGACTGTGCCTTGTATCAGCATCGTCACGCCGATGGATATGCCTTCAAGTGTTCCCAGTTATAATTAACCTCTCAGACCTTGCCTGCCTGATTAATTCATTTCATCTTCTGATAGTTCATTTACTGTAAATGCACGTTATCTTAAACTTACCCAAACGTGTTTACTTACAACTAACTTGTGAGTAGAGCCCTCCGCTCAGCTAAATTTCCCCTTTCTCCTTGTTTTTTTTTTATGATTTCCTGAATCACCATCAGTCAGATTTTATACAAATACTGAGGTAAGTAACGAAATCATTCATTTAGTCTATAACTGGTTCATGATAAGCATTTACCTAGGTTGAATCATATATATATATATATATATATATATATATATATATATATATATATATATGTGTGTGTGTGTGTGTGTGTGTGTGTATACTGTATATATATTCAAACGTTCCTGCTAGTTATTATTATTATTATTATTATTATTATTATTATTATTATTATTATTATTATTTTGACATGTATTTTGCCTTTGGTATGTATTTAAAGAAAGAAATAAAGCAGTAATATGTATAGTATATATATATATATATATATATATATATATATATATATATATATATATATATATATATATACACACACACACACACACACACACACACATATATATATATATATATATATATATATATATATATATATATATATATATATATATATATATATATATATATATATATATATATATATATATATATATATATATATTACTGTTTTATTTCTTTCTTCAACTACGTACAAAAGGTATAAAACATGTCAAAATAAATAAATAAATAATAATAATAATAATAATAATAATAATAATAATAATAATTATAATAATAATAATAACTAGCAGGAACGTTTGAATTGCAATGGTGATAAAGACATATTCCAGACAATAAATAAGTAACAAGAGCAAAATTTATTTCTGATAACATAAATACAGAATCTTGAACTCCATATTAAATAGAATAGACCGGAAACCCTGAACTTTGCATTTTCATCCCTTACCGTTCATTCAGTCTTCTTTTCTTTCTTCTAACTTCTTTACACAATTAATTTCCACTCCCCCTTCCATCTTGCTCGCTTCTCCCAAGCCTCTCTGTTTCCCTCATGATTTCTTGGATATTTTCTGGTAAAAACAATTTTTTTTTTTACTTCAGACCTTCCTTCGTTATCTACGGGGACTGCGCCTGATCTTTGAGGACTTGCATCCTAGTCGCCAGTCCCAGCATGCTGATGAATTGCTGAAGGGTTTCTATTCTAAGCTGAGAGCTTCTTCCAAAGAACAAGTAGCATACTGCCCTGAGAAGCCCGGAGTCTCTCCAGATCTCATGACTCAAAGTTTTCTATTTTCGTAAGAGATTAAAAGCAGTTCATTTGGCATTTGTATAACAAGAGCATTGTAACACCAGCTATGCTATTGAGGAGTATCCGCTTATATTCGGCACAGTAGCCTACTGAACTTACCTTTACTTCTACCCTCCCCACCCCTGTTATTTTGCTTCCTCTTTTTCTGATGCTCCACGTGGAAGCAGTCCTGAACTCCATTCGAGGATCTCCAAAAAACGTATTGCCTGTCCAAAGGAATTTTTGTACAAAAATGATATCCAGACAGTATTATATTACAGTATATTATATTAAATAATTTGCTGAAGCAAATCAAATGGCTCCACATTCTATGAGGAAAGCGACACCTCTGCAGAGAAATCTCTTGTAGTTCCTTCATTTGAACAGTTTGACTTATCATCATTAATTCTGGACTACGGGTCACTTGAAAATCTCTTGAGCAAGATGCACTAGAACTCAGCTCGAGGAATATTGACCAAAATTTTGAAGATAGATAGTTTTTTCGGTGGATTTTGCTGGCCTATGGTTGTGGTTGGGGCTTTTCTTCCCTAACAAAGTGCTATGGTGTACTGAAATTACGAAGCTGTCTAGGCAGTTGTCGGCGTTGTTTGAGGTTAAAGGACGGAGAAGGATAGGAATAAGAATTATTTGAGCCATAGCAATATAAATCTACATAAAATTTGAGATTCTAATGAAACAATAAAGATAAGAATGGCTGTAAGGTTCTTTTTTTGCTAAGGGACTTATCAGGTAGGTTTATCTTTATGCACTTTGATGCAATATGCCCGTAGTTATACTTCACATCCTCCCTCTAATCCATCTCATTACTCTTAATTGTTATTTCTTGGGGCGGGGGGAGGGGGGAAGCACGTGGAATTCCATGTAGGAACATTTTATCTCTCTGCTGGGATCAAATTGGATAGTACGATGCTGACATCTTGCGAAACCGCCATTTTATCCAGGGTCGGGGAGCAGCAAACAACTTCCTTGTCACCTGTGAGGTGGGGAGGCCCTCCCCTCCTCCCCTCCCCTCCCCTCCCTCCCCTCCCCTCCCTGGCACGTCTGGTCTGAAGCGATGGCCATTTCTTTCCCTAATGATCTCTCTCTCTCTCTCTCTCTCTCTCTCTCTCTCTCTCTCTCTCTCTCTCTCTCTCTTTTTACTCCTAGGCATGATTACCCTGGCTATTAATAGTAACATTTCTTATCTTCATTTTACCTCAAGTGTTCCTCGTTTTCTCTTCCCACATGCAGGAACATTATTTGTCTGAAATTTATCATCTTTCTGAAGGCTTCTGGATTGCCCCAAGCAACAATGATACTTTTTCATATTAGTTAATTATTATAAAATATCCTTCTAGATGGTTTTCTTAGCTTTCTTTGCCGCTTTCAAGAACATTATTCTTTCTTAATTATACTGTAAATCTAGGCCACTGTGAAATTACCTTCCAACTAGCAAGAAACTGCTCCTTTCCAGATTTATTTTCCTTTTCAATGGCTCTGACTTCTCATTACTGCTATTGGATAAATCTTTTCTCTTTACCTTCAACATTCTTTTCCATGCGGTAGGATATTTTTCTCAAATTTATCATTGAAAGTTTTCTTTAATATTTCGCTGTCCATTAGCAAGGACATGACCCGCTCTTAACTGAATTATTTTCACCAGTTAAATCCGCAACTTCAGGACTACTCGCCGATTCTTTTCCTTCCCCAGGCTTTAGTCTTTATTTACCTTCACCGTTATGTGGCGAAGTTCTCTTTTTCTTCATTTCCTGGGATTTCATGTAGATTATCGTCGATCCATCTTGCCAACGTCTTTTGGTACTCCTTCCCAGAGGAACAGTGCCCGGCCTTGTCGAACAATTCCCGAGGAACTGCTTCCAATAAGTAAATCTGCCAAATCATTAAGCTCTTTTCTGCATTCATCCATTTCAATCAGCAGTGTACCGGGAGTTTGCGGGCACAGGGGCACGTGCCCCCCCCCCCCGCCCCCACTTTTATGGTCTGAGTTGCTAAATGACAGATCTAAGAGAAAAAAGCTAAACAAGTATAGAGAGAGAGAGAGCAAGATCATAGGAAAAAGGGCAAAAGATTAACGGGATAAACCAAAAAGATAATCCATCCAAGTCGCAAAAGATTAACCTTAGAGAGAGAGAGAGAGAGAGAGAGAGAGAGAGAGAGAGAGAGAGAGAGATGGCAAACCCATTTAGGGAAAATAGATATTTAATGCAGATTGGGCTTATTAAATTAAAAAGTGGAGAGTCGCATAACATGATCGTGAAACAGCAAGATCAACTCATCACGTGTTTGTCCGTGGACTCTTGTTGACATTTGACCTTCGTATCAGTAATCCATTAATCAAGAAAATAAACTTTGATATTGCTTTTAGCCATACCTCTCTCTCTCTCTCTCTCTCTCTCTCTCTCTCTCTCTCTCTCTCTCTCTCTCTCTCTATATATATATATATATATATATATATATATATATATATATATATATATATATATATATATATATATATATATATATATATATATATATATATATATATATATATATATATACTATATATATATATATATTATTATACTGTATATATGTGTGTGTGTGTGTGTGTTGTGGTAAACTGGTAATTCAACAGTCAGTTTGGTTGTGAGTCGTGACTCGTGAGGTTAAGTCACCACAGATGCTTTTGGAAGTTTTGAATCACCGAACAATCGTGGCAGTCAATAATCACTACATATAGGCTACTGATTTTCTTTCCCGACATCTATATAAATACCGAATTTGCTGTTACTTTGCTGTTGTCCTCGAATCATAAAAGACAAACGCGTCTTCATTTGGTAAACAGCAAAGAAGCAACGAAACAATGAAGAGGACCGCAAAGCAACAGAAATAAAATGTTTGTTTTTTTTTCCAGCAGCCTAAAGGTCGGTCAAATTCAAATTTTCTGTATCATGTTAGTTGTATGGACATTTTCCACTCACTGTATATTCTCCCACGCTTGAGTGGTGGTAACTAACAACCGCCCGCCAACGACGTCCCCGCCCGAACCGCCCCCAATTTTTGAAGCTAGTCACATCAGAACCTTCAGTCACTCGAGACAGTACATACAATAGGAATATATAAATCAATGCTATGATTCAGGTTATGTTTAAGGTTATGCAGTGATGACTCGGCACAAAATAATGTGGATGGTACTCAGGCCACTGCTGACCCAGACATATCATGCGTTACTCCATCATCCAAAACCGCTACATGTTGCTCTTGGAAAGGCATGTTCAGTACAGAGCATGAGAAATATCATGGGGACAATGGAAAACATCAGATCATTTCTCTGAGCACTGAGAGTAATAAGAAAAGTCAAAACCACTGTGTCAGGCTCGATGGGTTGAACACCATGACTCTGTTATAGTATTTTATGATCTGCTTCCAGCTATTATAGCTGCTCTTAGTGAAGTGCAAGAATCAACTTCAGATGTAAAGATAGCATCACGTGCAGGTTGTTACCTGAATACAATATGCAAATTTCAGTTTGTTTTTGCACTATCTACATTACAAGAACATTTTCTCTTCAGCTTCAGAGTCCATCAGTGGGCACTGCAAAAGCATCTGAGTTGGTAGATACATGTACACAGTCACTTGCTGCCTGCAGAGACAGTCACTTCAGTTCTGTATTTAAGTCTGCTGAGGAAATGGCTTCTAATCTAGATCTTGCAGTGGAAGTGCCACGCATATCATCTAAGCAGCAACATAGAGGAAATGTCAAAACTTCATTGCCATATGACCACTTAAAGAGTCATGTCTTCTATCCTTTTCTTGACCATGTTCTATCAGAAATGAGAACAAGGTTTCCAAAGGAGCATCCTGTTCTCCAACTTCATCAGTTAATTCCATCTGTGATTGAAAATCTAAATATTGAATCTGTTGTTTCTACAGTCAACATTTATTGTATGTTCAAGATCTTCCAAACCCAACTTCCCTTCGAAGTGAATTAATAATGTGGGAAACGTGGTGGAAAAGCAGCTTGGCCCATGAAAGACCACTCACTACCACACTACCATTGCTGCTTTTAAGGCATGTAGGCTACACAACTGCCTAATGTTGAGCAGTTTGCAACTATACCTGTTGTGTGGAGCGCTCGTTTCATTTTCAGCACTCAGGAGAATAAAAACGGACATCAGCTCTACACTGAGTGAGGAGCGGTTGGAGGGGTCGGCACTTGTGGAGACTCATAATGATGTAACGATAGATGTGGAGAAAGTGATAGATGATTTTGCTGGGCATAAGAATCGTCGTCGTCTTCTGATTTAAGTGATGTGTCTTCATTGTTTTATTTTCAGTATTTTGCATAGTGACAGTCCAGATTTGTCATTATTCACAACTAGCTGTTGTGATCAGATACAGCATTATTTGCGTGATGAGTAAGAGGGCGCAATACAGAATAAAGAAAATACTGTAAAGATTTTCTTTTTTTATTCCTTGTTCTGCTAAAAAAATGTGTGGGTATTAAGTGCCTGTATATTGAGATATGAAAGTGGTGTATAATGAGATATTATCTTTGATCTTAAGGGAAAATAGTAAAAATTATTATTATTATTATTATAATTTGGCAGCAGACCCTCTTTTAAACAGGTTCTATTGAATATTATTGCTGCTTCAGCTGCATTTATTTTGTAGAAGACTTTTCTATTTTCCTTATTGCGGACTTCTCTTCAGTGGAGGTGCGTGCTAACAGCTCGCCTATAATTTGTCATTTCATGGGGAAAAGTCAAAATCTGGATTCTGCTTCTTTAAATATTCTATACAGTTGGTTCTATACAATTGTTGCCGCGACGCGTTTCGACAGACTCTTCTGTCATTCTCCAGCGGGAGCTAGTAGAGGACTGGCAGATTGCATAGGTCCTTCTGAATTTATACACGGGCTTCAGCAGGGGGTCATGGATGGCGAATTCTGATTGGTTGCAGTCAGCGAACTTCAAGCCAAATTTCTGCGGCGAAGCTCGATCCTGACAGATCTTCGCAACCTGGGAATGTCATTCATTCCAGCGTTCCCATTGGCCTGCCGTTGCGTGATGTCATGCCGGCTGACATCATCGGTAGTTTGGCTGCTATTAGGCTGCGGATGAATGATGTCATTATCTACTCTTTCTGTCGTAGTCGGGGATTGTCTCGAAGGGCGCCTCGCTCATCAGGGCATCTCCATTCTCAGGGTTGTCGTTTTCAGGTATTCGTTGGATTTGGCGGGTGTTCTGCATTATTCTTCTTAAATTCGTGGGTAGGAGCGATGCCTCCTGCGTCGTATTCATTGTTGGTTTTGTCTCGGCAATGAGGAGCGCTCTAGCAGGCGCAGACGTCGAGGGTCGGCGGCTCTCCCGATTATACTTATATTTTGTATAATACTGTCGCGGGAGATGGAAATATTGTGAGTAGCACGGGCGTGGTTCATGATGGCACCCTCCTGGGCGTGGCAGGAGATCCTTTAGACAGACGCATCGTGGTCATTCCAATATAAGCGCCGGGGCATCCTCGGACAGGACATACAAATTGGTAGACCACGTTCTTCTGCTTGAGGGGTTCTCTTGCTGGCGGAGAGGGGTTATTTTTCATCACCAGATCACGGGTGCGGCGGTTCTTATAATAAATTATAAGATTTATTCTCTTACTGTCTTCGGTCGGGGTGACGTTTTCCATGACGATTTTCTTCATGGAGTTCTCGTCCTCACTGTACTGGGGATGCATCCGGCCCTTATAATAGATCTTTATGTCATCTTGGGGGGCAGGTTGTGTGTTCTCACCGTTGTACCATTTTTCCAGGCCAGTTCGAATTTCTTTGTTGATGAGTTTGTTGGTGAAACCATTGTTCACCAACATTTGTGCAGCACGTTCGAATTCCTTGTTGGTGTCCTGCCAGGTGGAGCAGTGGGAGAGGGCCCTTTTAATGAAGGCCCTGACTGTCGTGTTCTTAAACCTAGCAGGGCACTCGCTATCCCCATTCAAGCAAAGTCCCAAATTGGTGGATTTTGTGTAGACTGATGTCTTCAAGTTCCGTTCCGTCTTTGTGACCATAACGTCGAGGAAGGGGAGCCGGAATGAATGACATTCCCAGGTTGCGAAGATCTGTCAGGATCGAGCTTCGCCGCAGAAATTTGGCTTGAAGTTCGCTGACTGCAACCAATCAGAATTCGCCATCCATGACCCCCGCTGAAGCCCGTGTATAAATTCAGAAGGACCTATGCAATCTGCCAGTCCTCTACTAGCTCCCGCTGGAGAATGACAGAAGAGTCTGTCGAAACGCGTCGCGGCAACAATTGTATAGAACCAACTGTATAGAATATATAAAGAAGCAGAATCCAGATTTTGACTTTTCCCCCATGAAATGACAAATATAGGCGAGCTGTTAGCACGCACCTCCACTGAAGAGAAGTCCGCAATAAGGAAAATAGAAAGTCTTCTACAAAATAAATGCAGCTGAAGCAGCAATAATATTCAATAGAACCTATTATTATTATTATTATTATTATTATTATTATTATTATTATTATTATTATTATTATTATTATTATTATTATTATTATTATTCCACCAGAAGAACCACTTAATACTGGTTCTTGGATATGCCAAAAATATACATTTCATGTGCATCAAAAAAAAAAACAGCTGTAGGTGCTCGCTTTCGCTAGACTGCTTCATCTTCCATAAAAGTGCACCCCCCGCCCCTTACTAAATTCCTGGCTACGCCCCTGATTTCAATCCACCTGCTGAAATATCTTTGTAGCTTAGCTACAAACTGATAATGCAATTTCACTCTGATGTGGCCTAGCTTCTCTGAATCTTTCTAAACCCTTCCTGAGTCATCTCATATCTCTCAATAACGCTCTCTTTAAACTTTCATAATGCAAGGCTTCATTAGAAGGCATACTACGAAAACTTGCAAACCCTTACCTATTAGTAATGGACCTCGACAAACAACCCACCCATCCCTATTCTTTCCTTGGCTCTCTGCAAACCTTTCAAATCTTTCGATAAAAGTGTCTGTCTAGCCGTCCAGTTTTTCTTCAAAACTTGGTCATTTTGGTTTTGCAATGAATAAGTGGGTGCTAGTGCTGCTTGCCTACCTATCCTTCCACTTACTACGCCTGCAGTCTTAGTCTTTGAAGTTCGTGTTCAGGCTGTCTTTCAGCTCCATGTCTTGCCTCTTCTCTTACTTTCTCTTCGTAAGCTCTCTAGCTTTCATCTTTGTGCTTCTCTTCTCTTACTTTCTCTTCGTAAGCTCTCTAGCTTTCATCTTCGTGCTTCTCTTCCCTTACCTTCTCTTTGTTAAGCTCTCTAGCTTTCAGCTTCTCTTCTCTTACTTTCTCTTCATAAGCTCTCTAGCTTTCATCTTCGTGCTTCTCTTCTCTTACCTTCTCTTGTAAGCTCTCTAGCTTTCATCTTATGCTTCTCTTCTCTTACTTTTTCTTCTTAAGCTCTCTAGCTTTCATCTTGCTTCTCTTCTCTTACCTTCTCTTTGTAGCTCTCTAGCTTTCATCTTGTGCTTCTCTTCTCTTACTTTCTCTTTGTAAGCTCTCTAGCTTTCATCTTGGCTTCTCTTACCTTCTCTTTGTAAGCTCTCATCTTACTTTCTCTTTGTGCTCTCTAGCTTTCATCTTCGTGCTTCTCTTTCTTTTCTCTTGTAAGCTCTCTAGCTTTCATCTGCTTCTCTTCTCTTACCTTCTCTTTGTAAGCTCTCTAGCTTTCATCTTCGTGCTTTCTTCTCTTACTTTCTCTTTGTAAGCTCTCTAACTTTCATCTTCGTGCTTCTTCTCTTCTTCTCTTTGTAAGCTCTCTAGCTTTCATCTTCGTGCTTCTCTTCTCTTACTTTCTCTTTGTAAGCTCTCTAGCTTTCATCTTGTGCTTCTCTTCTCTTCTTCTCTTTGTAAGCTCTCTAGCTTTCATCTTTGCTTCTGTTCTCTTACTTTCTCTTTGTAAGCTCTCTAGCTTTCATCTTCGTGCTTCTCTTCTCTCTCTTTGTAAGCTCTCTAGCTTTCATCTTCGTGCTTCTCTTCTCTTACCTTCTCTTTGTAAGCTCTCTAGCTTTCATCTTCATGCTTCTCTTCTCTTACTTTCTCTTTGTAAGCTCTCTAGCTTTCATCTTCGTGCTTCTCTTCTCTTACCTTCTCTTTGTAAGCTCTCTAGCTTTCATCTTCTTTTTGTAAGCTCTCTAGCTTTCTTACTTTTTCTTTGTAAGCTCTCTAGCTTTCATCTTCGTGCTTCTCTTCTCTTACCTTCTCTTTGTAAGCTCTCTAGCTTTGTGCTTTCTTCTCTTACCTTCTCTTTGTAAGCTCTCTAGCTTTCATCTTCGTGCTTCTCTTCTCTTACTTTCTCTTTGTAAGCTCTCTGCTTTCATCTTCGTGCTTCTCTTCTCTTACCTTCTCTTTGTAAGCTCCTAGCTTTTTCTTACCTTCTCTTTGTAAGCTCTCTAGCTTTCATCTTCGTGCTTCTCTTCTCTTACCTTCTCTTTGTAAGCTCCTAGCTTTCATCTTCATGCTTTCTTCCCTTACCTTCTTAAGCTCTAGCTTTCATCTTCATGCTTCTCTTCTCTTACCTTCTCTTTGAACTAGCTTTCATCTTCGTGCTTCTCTCTTACCTTCTCTTTTAAGCCTCTAGCTTTCATCTTCGTGCTTCTCTTCTCTTACCTTCTCTTTGTAAGCTCCTAGCTTTCATCAGCTTCTCTTAGCTCCTGCTTTCATCTTCATGCTTCTCTTCTCTTACCTTCTCTTTGTAAGCTCCCTAGCTTTTTCATCTTCGTGCTTTCTTCTCTTACCTTCTCTTTGTAAGCTCTCTAGCTTTCATCTTCGTGCTTCTCTTCTCTTACCTTCTCTTTGTAAGCTCTCTAGCTTTCATCTTCGTGCTTCTCTTCTCTTACCCTCTCTTTGTAAGCTCTCTAGCTTTCATCTTCGTGCTTCTCTTCCCTTACCTTCTCTTTGTAAGCTCCCTAGCTTTCATCTTCATGCTTCTCTTCCACCTTCTCTTTGTAAGCTCCTAGCTTTCATCTTCATTCTCTTCACTTACCTTCTCTTTGTAAGCTCTCTAGTTTTCATCTTCGTGCTTCTCTTCTCTTACTTTCTCTTTGGCTCTCTAGCTTTCATCTTCGTGCTTCTCTTCTCTTACCTTCTCTTTGTAAGCTCTCTAGCTTTCATCTTGTGCTTCTCTTCTCTTACCTTCTCTTTGTAAGCTCTCTAGCTTTCAAAAAATCACGTGCTTCTCTTCTCTTACCTTCTCTTTGTAAGCTCTCTAGCTTTCATCTTCGTGCTTCTCTTCTCTTACCTTCTCTTTGTAAGCTCTCTAGCTTTCATCTTCGTGCTTCTCTTCTCTTACCTTCTCTTTGTAAGCTCTCTAGCTTTCATCTTCTTCTCTTCTCTTCTCTTACCTTCTTTTGTAAGCTCTCTAGCTTTCATCTTCGTGCTTCTCAATTTCTCTTTGTAAGCTCTCTAGCTTTCAATGCTTCTCTTCTCTTACCTTTCTTTGTAAGCTCCTAGCTTTCATCTTCATGCTTCTCTTCCCTTACCTTCTCTTTGTAAGCTCTCTAGCTTTCATCTTCGTGCTTCTCTTCTCTTACGTAAGCTCTCTAGCTTTTATCTTGTGCTTCTCTTCTTCTCTTACCTTCTCTTTGTAAGCTCCCTAGCTTTCATCTTCATGCTTCTCTTCTCTTACCTTCTCTTTGTAAGCTCTCTAGCTTTCATCTTCGTGCTTCTCTTCTCTTACCTTCTCTTTGTAAGCTCTCTAGCTTTCATCTTCGTGCTTCTCTTCTCTTACTTTCTCTTTGTAAGCTCTCTAGCTTTCATCTTCGTGCTTCTCTTCTCTTACCTTCTCTTTGTAAGCTCCCTAGCTTTCATCTTCATGCTTCTCTTCCTTACCTTCTCTTTGTAAGCTCTCTAGCTTTCATCTTCGTGCTTCTCTTCTCTTACTTTCTCTTTGTAAGCTCTCTGTCTTTCATCTTCTTGCTTCTCTTATCTTTCTCTCTGTCGTTTTTCACGAGCTGTGTTTTATTGTTCAATCACGAACTGTTTCACTACTTTCTTTTTGAGCCCACCTCCCGGGCCAGTTAAATGACATATGTCGACTTTGTCCATGCTGAAATATAGGCAACTCACCGTATAGGGTAACGCTAAAAAAAAAAAAAAAAAATCACACCACTCACTGCCACCAAATTTATCCTGATCACTTGCATCATTTGTAATGTCACACAATTTGTGAAAAGAATAAGTTGAGCATACCTTAGTTTTACCAGACCACTGAGCTGGTTAACAGCTCTGAGGATTAAACTTATTTTACGTGGCTAAGAACCAATTGGTTACCTAGCAACGGGACCTACAGCTTATTGTGGAATCCGAACCACATTATACCGAGGAATGAGAGTGCTAGGACGAGTACGATATCGACCCATCCAGTGAAGGACTATGTGAACAGAATAAACAGATTACGAAAGACCTCTAAGAAAATCGTACTAGCATGGTTTTAAGTATAAATAAAATCTAACAAAATGTCACTAACTTCATAATCAACACGCTTTTTGTTTAACTAAAGTTACGTATGAAATTAATATAATACTACGTCAATGGTTCTGGAACATAAGAGAAAATCAAAGAATTTTATTATTCTCTGCACAATGCAACAGAAAACGGTAACAGGGGGAACTATACAAATTAAAAATGAGACATTCATCAATAATGCTTTGATAAAATGGAACAAGTGAAACTCGAGGCTGCTCACCAGCGGTGTAAAGATAATGTACCTGAGAAAAGGAATAATAACTGGCCAAAGAAGAATCAATGGAAGGAAGCACCATTTTTATTTTTCCCGAGAGCTTAAGAAATGTCTTTCCAGAAGGAACTCGAGATTTCGAAGAGAAATATATACAATTTGGGAAAAAGTTTCCAGGAAGATAAAATGATGCTCGCAAGGCTTTCAAGAGCAGAAAATACTTTCAAAACGGTGCCAAGATATAGGGAATAAAATCCGGAAACAGATGCGGAAATGATCCGATGCCAAAAATGGTGGAAAGAATGCTGAAAGGCAGAAATTGATTCTTGGAATTTTAACTGCTAATCGCAAGAGTCGGAGTTTGGAAGATATAAGTTTTACCCCATTAATTAAGTGGAAAGTGTATGAGCCTGTACAGTAGGTATTAAAACGTGAGTCAAAATCTTTGTAATGTTTTTGCAGTTGCAAATACTGAACTACTAACACAAATGGGAAGGCTGGAGATTGAGGGAGCCAAATTTCCTTTTCCAGATGTGCACAGGGAACTTACAGGAAAAGGTCCCAGTTTCAGATTTTAACTTTTTAATTACAGCTGAAGTACAGTAGCGAACTGTAGTCAGATCTCAACGAAAACAAGCTCCTTCAGTCTGACTCCAGTAGTTAAGAGAAAAAATCAATTCCAAATAGAGGAGATTGCTGAAGCAAAACTAGAAAATACCAAAACAATAAATACAATCATATTCATAAAAAATAATGAACAAAACCATGTGTAAAAACTAACAAATAACAAATAAATAAAGGTCCAATAAATAAAACTACCCACCAAAAAGCTGATAAACAAATCAGTCAATCAATTAGTCAATACGCAAAGGAAAGTGTGCTAGATTGTTCAGCTGCCGAGGAAGGCATCCCAAACCTAAGAATGTGGAATGCCACACTACAAGACGGAGGCAACGACCAAGATTTAAGATGATTCGTTATGTATTCACAACTCCGCAAAAATGCAACTGAAAATGCCTTCTGAAACTGAAACGATCAGCTCATACAAATTGCACATGCTTCAAACGAGAAGATTCAATTTACGGGAAAAAGTTATTTTCCAGCATTCTACAGCCACTTTAGCCTAATATTTATGCGTGTATTATCAAATTGTACACACCTATATATATATATATATATATATATATATATATATATATATATATATATATATATATATATATATATATATATATATATATATATATATATATATATATATGTGTGTGTGTGTGTGTGTGTGTATATATGTATATATGTATATACACATGAATATGTATATATGAATATATATATATATATATGTGTATATATATATATGTATGTATGTATGTATATGTGTGTGCAGTGCATACACATATATATGTATATATATATATATATATATATATATATATATATATATATATATATATATATATATATATATATATATATATATATATATATACACAGTATGCGTGTGTTTGTTTGTGTGTGTGTGCATGCTGTGTTTGTGTGCATGAAGAGTTTGCTCCTCCTTTTCTCTCTAACTGTAATGAATTTTCTCTTTTTTCATTCTAACTTACTTTGACATTAAGCTGGCTCCGTTCTACCTTAATTCACCCCAAACTTGGATCCAGCATCGGATTGGCCTGCAAATGTTTGAGGGGACTGCGAGTAATGTAACCGCATTTGTGACACTGCAGCCTGTGCCACGGCTTTCCAGTCTTCCATTCGAGCTACCGCTGCTCAAGGGGATGACACAGGGGAACAATACTCGGCCATGATTCCATCCTCTTGAATCCTTTCAGAGGGCGCGCTATGTTAGAAAGCCCTATTCGCCCGCTTGCCTCCGGGCCAGCAAGAGTAGGCATTCACTCTTCCTACTATGTGGTTGTTACTTTGATTCAAAGTAACAATCTTTTATTACTTTGAATTAAGTGTTTTTGTCGTTAGAAGTGCAAGGCCTCGTACTTGTGACTGTTCATTTTAGCTATATTTTTTCTCATCTAAAATTCCCGGCTTCCTTTTGTCATTTTACCTAACCAGTGTTTTCCATTTGAAAACAATTTTGCTTTTCCGATATGGATTTCCTGTTTGGAATAATAATAATAATAATAATAATAATAATAATAATAATAATAATAATAATAATAATAATAATATACATACATACATACATACATACATACATACATACATACATACATACATACATACATACATACATACATACATACATACTAGATATTCACTAAGGATGTATAAGAAAATATCAAGTTGTCGGCGAGTGAGATTAGGAATGCAAATGTGGTAGTGTGGAAAGTAGAAATGCGTAAGAGGATATCAGCAGAATGAAAATGTAAGCAGGGCCCACCTGCTCTTTTGAAAGCTTAAGAGTTTTGTTTCCATCACTGCCGTGGAGTTCTTAGCCAGGTTCCTAAACGTATTTAGAATTGCATAGAATGCAAAGAAAATATTTGCTGGAAACTTAACGATACGGACATCTTTCCTTACCTCGCATTAAACACAGCGAGTGAGGAAGCGCATCTAACGTTATTGCTCGTGTGATACTTTTTCTTCCGTGAATTTTTCGACGATTCCAAAGATAGTATTCGCAACCGAAAAACCAGAGGGCCATGACAGGAAAACCAACGTTCCAAAGTGACATTTATGTCACTGCAGGAGGCTACTTTGCAAAAGAAAAGTCAAATAGAATAAAAAATAATGACGTTTCAGTCCCTCTAAAGCACTATAACATTTGATGGTTGAGATGTGGCGTTGTTGGCTTCAATATTTTCATCTGCCCAATAATTATTTGATTTTGTTAGCTACCCAAGAACAACCATTAACAATTCCTGCCTACCGAAATGGACTTAAAAACCTATTTTTGATTTATTTAGTAACTCTAAAATGCTCGTTAATTATACCTCACCATCATTACTTGTACAGCCCTCAGTGGTAAAGGTTCACATCTCATAGTCATCATACAAGTCCACCTGTGTGGTTTGGGACAGACATCTTTAGGCTTTAGATGCCCACTTATACGCCACCATATATGGTATGTATATATATATATATATATATATATATATATATATATATATATATATATGTATATGTGTGTGTGTGTGTGTGTGTGTGTGTGTGTGTATACATATATATATATGGACTAGTGATTAGTGATTTTATAAAATGCTGTGATTAGAACACTTACTAGAAGATACAGCAGGAAATTGATTCAATGAGTGATGCATGATGTGTTTTCACTTTTTACTGAGCGTAACTTGCGAAGGTTTTGTTGAGTCTTCACTATTTGTTGGAATGGCGAACGGCTCCCCGGTATCAGTTGTTAAATGAATCCTCTCCAAACGAACCTCTGGGTTCCTTCTTTCCCCACGAGATCACAAAAGTGAAGTGAGGTCTCCCATTTCTGTTGGTCTTCTCTTCGTGCTGACTCTAACATCTTCTTGGCCGAGTCATATCTTGATGGTGACGTCGCTCATAACTCAACGTTCATTCTCGCGCTCTCACTCCCTATGCTGCCACTCAGCAGAAGTGACCTAATTCTGACTGACTCAGGCAGTCTGGAAATATCTTGAAATAAAATAGGTTACATACAAACCTCTTGAAAGTCAACTGTCATATTTGGTTTTGACTGGATTTTATGGCTGGATACCCTTCCTGATGCCTGCCCTTCCCATTTATCCGGGCTTGGGACCGGCACTGAGTTGGACAGTTTACATCAGGGGTCTGCTTTCAGTCCATATCTTTTTGACCTGATAATGAAATGGATGTGCTATCTCCAGGAATAAGAGATCAATCCCCCTGGCGCATGTTGTTTGCTGATGACATCGTGCTATGCAGCACTAACAGAGGGGTAGTGGAGTCAAAACTAGAGCAATGGAGGAAGGTACTGGAAGACAGAGGTTTAAAGATCGGTAGGAAGAAGACTGAATACCTAAGTTTTAGTGAAGATCAAGACTCCAAGATTAGTATAGATGGGACAGGGTTGAACCGAGTAGAAAAATTTAAGTATCTTGATTCAACAGTGGCTGATGATGGAAATTTTGGATATAGAAATAACGCACAGAGTGCAGGATGGATGGAAAAATTGGAGAAAGATGTCAGGTGTCTTGTGCGACAGCAGAATCAATATAAAGGTTAAAGGAAGAGCGTGTAAGACAGTAGTGAGACCACCTTTGATGTATAGAGCAGAAACATGGCCGGCAAAGAGAAGGAATTGGATGCGGTAGAGATGAAAATGCTTAGGTGGACGTGTGGAGTAACAAAAATGGACAGGATCAAAAATGAAAGAATAAGAGGAGCTACTAAAGTCGTAGAACTATCAAGGAAGGCCCAGGAAAGAAGGCTGCAGTGGTATGGCCATGTGATGAGAAGCGATGAGACATATGCAGGGAGGTGAGTGATGCAGATGGAGGTGCCTGGTGGGAGAGCAAGTGGAAGACCGAAGAAGCGAAGGTGGATGGATGTCGTTAGAGAAAATCTGAGAAAAACAATTGTCAGAGGACGATGTGTTTGACCGAGCCATGTGGAGGAAAGCTGTCAGAAACATCGACCCCATATATATACAAGTGGGAAAACATGCAGAGAAAGAAGAAGAATTACCCCTTTTGAAAAGTCGTCATTAACATTCTTTAAACACATTTTATATGAATACAGCTCGATTTACACTTCAACAATACACATTTCTGCAAACTAAACTTATGCACGAGACGAGAGTGATATAAATAAATCTTGACCATAGAGAACATTACAGTCTACTTTTTCCTTTGGCACTGCAACAGAAAACGGTGCAAGGGGGGTCTATACAAAAGAAGCTGGAAATTTTATAAATTATACTTTGACATTATTCAATCTTATTTTTTCTTCCATTTTCAATTGCACTATCTCACCAGATCTTCTTGAAATGCGGTAGGTTCCTGATCTTTTGCCCCAAAGGATTATGATAGCTATTTTCAAGATCACAAAGTCATGCAAGTGAAAGAATCGTCATAAAATGGATATAATGCAGAGGGCATATCTCTCAGAACATATAAATTTCAAACGAAAATTATTATATTATTTTTCTACCCCATCAAATTCTAATCGTGTTCTACCTCAAGGCCCAGAGGTATCTCCTCTTCAATGGAGGATTTTGTAACATGTTAAAGATGCGTCTACACCAAGGGAGTCGCGTCGAGTCGATCACGTCAAGTCACGATAATTCATTTTGACGAAACCCTGTTCACACCAAATGCGCCAATCTAAAAGTCTGTACCCCTTTTATATCTTTATATTGCCACAGTGCCAAAATAAGTGTTGTTGAGAAGGGGTGCATATTCTCTTGCTAATATTAAAGCTTTGCTGAGGCTTTGTCGTCGCAGACGTAAAAATAAACTTCGAATCTGGGTGCATCGTCTGAACACCGAGAGGCCACAATTTGGTGACTTCAGTCATTTATTCCATGACCTGGTTAATTAACCATCCAGAAAAATTCTACAACTTTTTAGGATAACAACTGAACATTGCAAGGAACTGGTGGAGCTGATCGGACCTTCCATTCAGAAAATCAACACTAACTACAGGCGTGCAACTGGAACTGAAGAAAGGACGGCCATTTTTCTAAGGTAAGTTTTATTTTTATTGAATTTTACAGAATAACCCAAAGAAATACAATTCTAAACATGAAATCAACAATAAATTAATTGAAACATCAAGAGAAATATACTATTCAAATGCACTTAAAAATGCTTTCAGGAGGATGAATACTATATTTTGACCTTGAATTCAATATCGAAACCTTATTGCGTCTTGTTCAAAAAAATATCAGCTCCTCAACCATAACGATTTTCAAAAAACTATAGCTAAGTTTTGCAACTTTATACTCTATATATCATATTTATACAAAGCAAAGCTAGAACTAAATTTCATTATACTGAATTTTGTCCTAGATAAAAGTGAAAACAAGATATAAAAAAGTACAAACAATTTTATTAGAACATAACTTGCACTCGAAAAATTGAAATGCAATATTGAACAAGTATAGAATGCGCCGAAGTTTCTTAGGCGCAATCAAGTTTTCTGTACAGCCGCTACAACGTATAATCAAGGCCACCGAAAATAGATCTATCTTTCAGTAGTCTCGGTATAATGCTGTATGAGCCGCGGCCCATAAAACTTTAACAACTACTAAGACTAGAGGGCTACAATTTGGTATGTTTGATGATTGGAGGGTGGATGATGAATACCAATTTGCAGCTCTCTAGCCTCAGTAGTTTTTAAGATCTGAGGGCGGAGAGAAAAAGTGCGGACAGAATAAAGTGTGGACGGACAGACAAAACTGGCACAATAGTTTTCTTTTACAGAAAACAAACAAGTAAAAAATGCGCCGAAAATTCTTTGGCGCAATCGAGTTTTCTGTACAGTGTATAATCAAGGCCACAGAAAATAGATCTACTGTATCTTTAGGTGATCTCAGTATTATGTTGTATGAGCCGTGGCCCACGAAACTCTCTGCCGGCCGTGGTGGCCTGTGCTTTTGCGTTGCCAGAAGCTCGATTATGGCTAACTTTAACCTTAAATAAATTAAAAACTACTGAGGCTAGAGGGCTGCAATTTGGTGTTTGGTGATTGGAGGGTGGATGATGAACATACCAATTTGCAGCCCTCTAGCCTCAGTAGTTTTTAAGATCTGAGGGCAGACAGAAAAAAGTACTGATGGACCAACAAAGCCGGCACAATAGTTTTCTTTTCAGAAAATCCCAATGACCATTTCCATTTAAGGCCGAGTGAAACTAGGGTCCCTAACTCCCTATAGTAAGAGAGTAGTGACAAATGAGAGACATGGATGCCATTTTGACTCCAACGAACCAGCCCAGGCCTTCACTGATTAAGTGATTGATTTATGAAATCTATGACATAAAGTCATGTGCTGTAGCCTTGAATTTATTTGACTTATGTCATAAATTTCATAACTCATTCAATCAGTGGAAGCCTTGGCTGGTTGCTGTAGTCGAACTGGCATCCATGGAACCATTATAACACTACTCTCTTGCGATAGGGATCCTAAGAGAAACATTATCTTCTTAATTATTTTCAGAGGTTTGCTCGTTATACTGTGCATAATTAATTGTCACTTGAATGGGGTGTACTTGGTGATGGTGTAGGACTATATGACTGACTCTGTTCTGTCTGGTAGCCAAGCTGGACAGAGGATACGGGCTTGAACATATATGAAATATGTCACATATTTAAATTCTTATGCCCATGTTATCTACTGGCGACAGTTGTTTCATCACAGGCAGTAAGCTTGTAAGAGACCCATCGCACCGATGGAGGTCTCTTTCGAGCACATGTGTGTGTGTGTGCATCATACCTTCGGAGGGACCCAGACAAAGAGAGAAACAAGAGCATCCTGTTTTCTCTCTCTCAAAAAATGCAGCTTCTACCATACAATATTTCTGTCAGTGTCTCCCTAACCATTATTGTCTCGATTTATGTACAATCACCACTACTTGCATTGCCATGCAAGCATTCTAATCATGTACTCATAATGTTCCACCGAGTCTTCTGTATCAGACTGTATGTATGTTTCTGTTTGTGAAGACGCCAAACGTCTTGTCATTTCCCGTATATTATGCTACTGTATTGTACTCATTAATCTGTCTCAAATCTCATGCAATTGGCCATATGTGGAATATCCTGGCATTTCCATTGATATATGTTTTATCACTGTACGTTTATTATGTCTCTCACAATCGCCATCTGTTTGTCTGCCAACAAACACAGATGTCCGAAACATTACCTCTGTTTTGCCCTGTCTGTGTGTAGATGGTACTTTGCGGCTCGCACCAGCCAATAACAACTTCGAAGATTCTGTACATTCATTCAGTAAGGAACCACCAATAAACCTGTCAACACCCACCCAGTATGTCACTCAATCCCATCCTTACACTGGTGACCCCGGAGTGACCTGAAGGAGCTGATGGCTGATGCCCAACCCAAGATGATGACCCACGTGCCAACGAACCCTTTGCCACCTCCCCGCTTCCCGCTGTTCCCAAGTCTTCAATAGATGTCTGATCCTCCAAGATGACCCACCCCACCACCGGAGCCTTGGACACCTCCTCCAGGAATCCTGAAGCCACCCCCGTACTCGTACCGGACGAGTTGACCAATGAAGGACCAGCCGACATCATCCTTCAGCCTGCTGCCGCCCCCTCGAGCTGGCTACCAAAGGATCAGCTGCCATCATCCTTCAGCCTACTGCCATCCCCCTCAAGCTGGCTACCGAAGGATCAACCAACGTCATCCTTAAACCCGCTACCATCCTCCTTGAGTTCCTGCCGGCCAGCGCCACCCTTCAGCCTCCTACCCACCCCAAGCCCAAGCCCTTCGCGACCATTCCAATTGTCAGCAAGATGATTTCCGCATCGACGCCTTGCTTGTGGGGTTAGTGTTGTAAGAGACCCATCGCACCAATGGCGGTCTCTTTCGAGCACACGTGTGTGGGCGTGCGTCATACCTTTGGAGGGACCCAGACAAAGAGAGAAACAAGAGCATCTCGTTTTCTCTCTCTCAAGGAACGCAACTTCTACCATACAATATTTCCGTCTGTTTCTCCCTAACCATTGTTGTCTCGATTTATGTACAATCACCACTACTTGCATTGCCATGCAAGCATTCTAATCATGTACTCATAATGTTCCACCAAATCTTCTGTATCAGACTGTATGTATGTTTCTGTTTGTGAACGCCAAAGTCTCGTCATTTCACATATATTATGCTACTGCACTGTATTCATTAATCTGTCTCGAATCTCATGCAATTGGTCATATGTGGAATTTTATGGCCTTTCCATTGATATATGTTTTATCACTGTACGTTTATTATGTCTCTCACAATCGCCATCTGTTTGTCTGCCAACAAACACAGATGTCCAAAACATTACCTCTGTTTTGCCCTGCCTGTGTGTAGATGCTACTTTGCGGCTCGCACCAGCCAATAACAACTTCGAAGATTCTGTACATTCATTCAGTAAGGAACCACTAATAAACCTGTCAACACCCAGCCAGTGTCACTCAATCCTGTCTTTACAAGCTTAACAAAACCTGGCGATCTCTGTCATTACTATTAACATTTTCTGAAGACGATTGCTCTCTCAGTCGTTTGAGTTCACCTAAGAAATATATAGTCATATCATCCACACTGGCCTTGCTTCATTTTGTAAAGATTTGGAAAGTACAGACTTTCCATTGCTGTGATCCTCACAAGTTTCGACATTTACTTGTAGTCATTTGAGGAGGTGCATTGAATGATGCTTCGAAGTCAGCAAATGAAGAATCTAGATCTGCATCTTCTATCTAATGACCGTGTCTCCATCAGGCGGTGTAGGGACGTTTGACAATGTAGGTCGTGGGGTCACGTGAGGGATCAGAAATCCATGAAGTCGTAATGCAGACACCTCTTTGTTAGGGTATTGCCTGATCCAGATGGTTTTCACTAATCTTTCTTCTTCCCATCATAAAGTTACTTCTTAGGTGGCGCCATCTATCCTGCTTTCACTTCTAAACGATTATTTAGGCCTACTGTACGTTAATTACTATTCTATTTCTTTTCAGGTATGTGGTAACTGGAGAGTCTTTTGCTTCCCTTGGTTACCAGCTTCATGTTGGCAGTCCACAGTGCACACAATTGTCAATGTTAAGAATATATGTGTAGTCTTTGAGTCTTTCATTAGTTTGTTTAGTTACCCCTACCAATTACATACTCATTTTCTCCTATAGATATTTTGTTTGTGTATTATTAATATATTTATATGTGTGTCTTCCTATATTTGTTTGCATTTGCATTGTAAACCTTTAAGAGAAGAGACTGACATAAACATCTTTACTTGTTTAGGCCATTAAGAAGTTTATGTAATGTATAAGCAAAGAAGTACTTACTTTCCAACTGCTCATTTTGTAGCCACGATCTTAACGACAATAATAAACAGAGTTTGATTTAAGATGGCTGCTTCTCATTTATGAACCCGACCGTCTTCATTTTAGCCTTGAGATTGCCTCAGGATCTACGTTTTGGTCCTCAGAACCCGAAAATAAGTACCTTTATAAGATATTAAGAAGTTTAAGCTGTGAAACATGTAGATATAGCAACAACCGAGGAGTTATTGAGGAGACGGTCAGCTGCCAAAGGTTGGTTGACTCAGTCTGCTAATGAGTTGCAGGATTTGTTTCGAGACGACACTTCTGATAGCGAACTCTTAGAGAATGCAGTTAGTGTTTTTGATAAAAGACTAGCAGTTTTAGATGATCAAGTAGCAGTGGAATTAGAAATAGACCTTGCTGATTTAGAGGTAGACATAGATGAAACCAAAAGATTTCATGGGAGTGCCAGACAGGTTAGTGCTGAAGCAGCCAAACATTTGAAAGGTGTTAGTACTGAGACTGACACTGCATCTGTTTTCAGTAAAGATAAATCAGAAGTGAAGTTATCCAGATTAGAACTTCCCAAGTATTCTGATGATTTAACTGAGTGGCAGTCTTTTTGGGAAAGATTTGATGCTTTAGTTGACCAGAGTGAGCTGCCAGTTATAAGCAAGTTTAGTTACTTGCAATTATTACTTCTAGGGGAAGCACTGACATTTATTCAAGGTTTAGCGTTTACGTCTGCTAACCATAAGGTAGCCTGTGAACTGTTGAAAGAAAGATTTGGTCATCCTGAAAAAATAATTTTTTTTCATGTTCAAGGTTTACTGAGTGTTTCCTCTGCACCCAAAAGTAAGGGAGCTTATGTGGAGTTTTTGTGTAAGTTACAAGACCAGCTGTTGAGGCATGTGAGAAGTTTAGAAGCCCTTGGCATCAGCGGTGACCAGTATGGTGTGGTGTTGACTCCAGTCATCCTGTCTCAACTTCCGCAAGATATGCAGTTGGAATGGTCCAAGGAAAGTGCAGGCCATGAAAGTGATTTAGAGTGGCTTCTGAAGTTTCTTCAGAAGGAGATCCAGCGTCATGAAAGGTCTGAAACCTTTAAGGAGTTATCCATGGAGAAGAATGTGTGGCAAGATGCCGCAAGAAAAAAGGTTAGTTCGGCTTTAGCCCTGCAGACATCATCCAAGGAAGGTCCCCCACAGTGTGCGTTTTGTCAGAAGCGCCACCCTTCTGAGCAGTGCTGGCAGATATTACGGTTAGACAGCCATAATCATAAACTCAAAATTCACCAGTTAGAACTGTGTTTTAAATGTCTCCGTAAGGGGCATCTTTCCAGAGATTGCAAAATAAATATAAAATGTACTCAGTGTACTCGGTTTCATAATGTGTTATTTTGTAATTCTGGTAAATCCAGTTGTGAAACTAGTAAATTTCCAATTAAATAACATACCAGTAATAAGTTAATTGATCAGGCTAATGTACATTCAAGTGATGCTATCAATACTGGGACTGTTAAACATGTTGGCATTTCTCATGACCAAAGACTGAAGAGTACTGTACTGCAGACAGCTAAAGTTAAAGTTCTTACTGGTGGTGCAAAATGTGTTAAGGCTGTTGTAATGTTTGATTTAGGAGCAGATAACACCTATGTAAGTCATAACTTTGTTAGAAGAATTAAACCTAAGTGGGTTGCATCTAGGTACACTTCATATTCAGCCTTTGGTAATGGGAAATAAAAAAAAACATAAGAGAACGGAATGTGTATGATGTGAATTTAATTGACATTCACAGTAATAACCTTTCTATACTTGCAGTTGAGGTAATGTTCATTTGTCCCCCCTTTGAGACGTCAAAAGGTACCTGATGATATTTTCCAGTCCTTTTCACATTTAAAGTTAGCAAAGGACTATGGTCATGACTGTGATCTCACTTTGGACATTTTGATTGGTGTAGATTATTATTGGAGATTTATTAAAGCAGACAGGCTACTATTGTAAGATTTGAGGATTCAGTGGCCCATGAATCAGTGTTTGGTTATATTTTGTCTGGCTCATATCTGAGGCCCCATGAGGAGAGTATATCTCACCAACTGTTGTGTATTAATATAGATAATAATGTTAATGAGTCTGATTTACATTATTTTTGAGTTTAGAAATTGTAGGTGTTAATGTAGAGAAGGATAACCCTCCCAAAGATCCAGTGTTAGATACCTTTGAAGGTACAATTGAGAAAGTTAAAGGCAGGTATGATGTTGCTTTGCCTTGGAAAAATGAAGGTGCTAAATTGCGTTTACTTAATAATGAGAATAATGCTAGGATGAGATTAGCTGTACTCAATCATAAATTTGAGAAAAACCCTGATCTGAAAAAAGAGTATGACAAAGTACTTATGAGTTATGAGCAGGATAATATTATTGTTGAGGGCCCCTTTTTCTGAATTGGAAAGTCCTTATCCCACTTATTATATGACACACAGACCTGTAATTAAAGACAGCATTTCCTCAAAGGTTAGGCCTGCATTTGATGCTTCAGCAAAAGGACCTAACGGTATTTCTTAGAATGATTGTGTGGAATCTGGTCCTTCATTAATTCCTGATCTTGTTGAAGTTTTATTAAGGTTTAGAAGATGGAATATTGCTTTGACAACAGACATTGTAAAGGCCTTTGTGCAGATTGGTGTACAAGGCCCTGATCAGGATGTACATCGTTATTTGTGGCAATGTGGTAATATAGTACATGTTATGTGATTTGTGAGAGTGCCCTTTGGGAATCCCAGCGGTCCATTTTTACTGAATGCTACTATTAAACATCATTTAGATTAATAACATAATTCAGTTACAGTACAAGAGCTTAAAGAGAATTTGTATGCAGATGATTGACTCTCAGGTGCAGATACAGTTGAAGAAGCCAGTATAATGTTTAGCGAAGCTCAGAGTATATTATTAGGTGCTGATATGACTTTATCCAAGTGGCACACTAACAATGATTTTTTGATTAACCAGCATTATCAGTACTTTGAACCAGAGGTTGAGGATGTAACAAAAATGTCAGGAATGTATTGGAACTCCTCAGAAGAAGTGTTTTCATTTAATAGTCTCAACTTAGGTAATAATTTTGAGTTTAATTACACTAAAATAAATTTGTTAAGTTTGATTGCTAGATTATTTGATCCACTTGGCTTAATAGTCCTTTCACCATGTATGCGAAAGTATTGTTTCAAGAGATATAACGTCTAGGACTTGGTTGGGATGAAATTTTACCCCACAATGTGCAACGAAAGTTCCAGGAATGGATTAATAGTGTTGAGGTTGTTAAAAACTTTGAAGTTAATAGATATTATTTTCCCGGTTTTCCAGGTTTATCTTTGAATTCTGTACAAGATTTGGAATTACATGCCTTCAGTGATGCATCAGAGAAAGGGTATGGTAGCTGTGTGCATCTATATATACCTAAATCTGATAAGGCATTTCATGTATCATTTTGTTATTGCTAGAACTAAAGTGGCTCCTATCAAGCGGGTTACCTTGCCTCAGCTGGAACTACTTGAAGCCTTATTGAGTGCTCGTCTAAGTTTGTGAAATCTGCTTTACACTTGAATGATAGTGTACAATTAGTTTGCTGGACAGATTCTAAATTTTCACTGTCTTGGATAAAGGGTAATCCCACTAAATGGAAAACGTTTGTGCCAATAGAGTAGTTGAGATTCAAACCTTAACATCTCCTAGTGATTGGTTCCATTGCCCTGGCAAAGAAAATCCTGCTGATATGATGACCCAAGAGGTTACTGGTGATCAGTTAATTTCAAAGGACATATGGCTTCAAGTTCCCAAATGGTTATCTGCTGTGCTTCTTCCTTAAACTTGTGTGCCAATGCTAGTATTGAGGTTGATACATATGATTTTGTTTTTCCCAATGAAGAATATAAGGGGGGAGGAGGAGTGATTATGACTGTTAATGAGGATGTCAGTTCTATATCTGGCTTCAGTATATGGAGTGATTTTGCCAAAGTAATGAACATTACTGCCTTGGTTATGAGATTCATTAACAATTGCAAACCTAATGGTGCTAAACTTTCAGGTCCTCTCACTTATAATGAGTTGAGCAATGCAAAGGACAAGATTTTTATGTGTGTACAAAGGGAATATTATGAGAAGAAATTAGTGTTTTGTCTCTAGGAAAACCCCTCCTAGGAATTCCTCCTTGAGGAAACTTGGCCCCTTTCTTGGCTGCAAGGAATTATTGAGAATCAAGGGTAGATTACAATATTCTGACATGAGTTATGACAGCAAGCACCCCATTATAATTCTTAATTGTCATGTGTCTAAACTTATAGTGCAGTTTCAGCATAATATTTTGAAGTATGCTGATGTTCATACTATCATGTCAACCATCAGAAACTCTTATTGGATTATTGGATTAAGGCGACTGGCCAAACGAGTTTGTAAAGAATGTGTTGCTTGCAAAAGATTTGACTCTAGGCCATGTAATCAGCCTTCCCCTCCTTTGCCGGAATTGAGAGTTAACAATACGTTCCCCTTTGCTGTAACTGGTTTAGATTATGCAGGCTTGTAAAGTCCCCGCTCAACGCGTTCTCTGTGAAGAACATCCAGTTTTCTGCAGCGCCTTTCCATGACCTAAGGTCGAGCAGAATATATATTTATCATCACAATTGTAAACTGTGTATATGTTGTCTTTCTAAGCAATCATGTATTATGTACAAGTAACAAGTTATTTATTTCATATGTCAGACATTGTTATCACTATGTTCTCTGTATGAACCTGTCCTGTTTTTAAGGAACTAGTTTGACCTCAGGTCACCTGTAAATCTTTGTACAGCAACTAAGTCTTGGCCCAATGAACCTGATCCACGCCCCTAAAGGACTAACTATGGCACTCTAACAAAACATTCAAGCGTTAACCGGCCCTCGTCAGTAGGTCGCCAACGTCATTAGCGGACCCACACGGCACGCTCCCCCAGCGTGTATTGGCGTGAGTGTTCCCACACACTCCAAGTGAGAGCACGAAGAGAGCATGGAAGGAGACATTCCCAACCACGCACAAATTACCGCGAACCTCTCGGAGGCAGACACCTCCCTCTTGCAACCCCTTCCCGTACGCACCTCCACACCAGTACCGCCGCCCCAAGCGATGGTCCCCTGATGGACCAACCAAAGATGGCCCTTAATATAAGGTTGCTGCCATTCACCAGGCAGAATGCAGCTTCTTTGTTCTACAGGGTCGAGGGGCAATTTAGAATAGCAGGCCTAACTGACGAGGTGTTGAAGGCGGACATCGCCATTAACACCCTCCCAGAGGAGATTTATAAGATCACCCCTTGGTTGATGACGATGTTGGTCCCCACCACCTTCCAAGAACTGAAATCCATTCTCATCGAGACCTGCTCCCTGCCGGTCTCCGAGAGATCTGCCCGTGCCCTCGACCTCACCCTCAACCCCCGGCAGGAAGGAAACCTCTTGGAAGTGTGGCACGCTCTCCAGGACCTCCTCCTCCTCCATCTCCCTGAGACTGACAGCAGCAGCAGGCGCAAGGAAATCAGTCTGTCGAGGGAGATCTTCCTGCGGCAGCTACTGCCGGAGGTCCGTGGGCAGATCACGGACGCACACACCCTACCGATTGAGGACCTAATCAGGCTGGTGCAGCAGCTGACGGACTCCACGAAGGCGGCCAAGCAGGCGACCACGCCCGCACACTTCGCCAACTGCCTCCTGCTGGGGGACCCCACCACAGAGCCCATCAACTCCACTGAGCAGAAAAGGTTGTCCCACCAGCAGAAGAGGGAAGGGCCTGGGCTATGCTACTTCCACCGGAGGTTCGGGAGAGCCGCCCGGAGGTGTGAAGCCCACTGCCCTTTCTTCCCTTCAAAAAACAGAGGAGGCAGCAGCCAACCCCAAAGGCTGCCGTGGCAGCAACAACAAAAATACCCAAGGACCCCTTACCAGTAGGGTTCTGTGTCCGCGACGCGATCTCTGGCAGGATGATGTTCGTCAACACTGGAGCCATGCGTTCGGTGTTTCCACCTTCAGGAGAGGACCACAAACGTCCGCTGGACCCAACTACCTGCCTAATGGCCACAAATGGGTCCCCCATCCTCTCCTACGGCACCAAGCTCCTGTCAATCTAAATTCTTAGCCGGAGGTACAGCTGGGAGTTCATCATCGCGGGTGTCAGGGCTCCACTCCTAGGGGCAGATTTCCTCGCCCACTTCAGTCTGGCAGTCGACGTCAGCCGCAATTGCCTGCTAGACACCTAATCCTGCCAGTCCCTGCCCTTGTTGCCAGGCCCCAGGGAGCCCGCTAGCTGTTCCATCGCACCCCACCAGTATGGTTCCCCCATGAAGGAGTTCCCGGAGGTCTTCAAACCCGAGCTCTGCCAGATGCCCAGGACTCCTGCCAAACACAGGGTATACCACCATATCAAGACGAAGGGGCCCTCTGACGCAGGCGAAGTTCCGACGGCTTCCCCCACAGCGCCTTCAGGAGGCCAAAAAGGCCTTCGCAGAGATGGAAAGGATGGGCATACGCAAAAAGGCTCCCAGCCCGTGGGCTTCCCCTCTTCACATGGTGCAGAAAGCAGACGGCACCTGGAGGCCCTGCGGCAACTACAGGTGGCTGAACCTAGCAACAGAGCCGGGACCACTACCCCCTGCCGAACATGCAGGACCTGACGGCCTCTTTCCACAGGGCCAGGATATTCTCCAAAATGGACCTACTAAAATCTATTTTCAGGTCCCAGAAGCTCCAGAGGACATCCCCGAGACTGCCATCGTCACACCCTTCAGGTCCCACGTCTTCGCCTTCTCCACCTTCGGCCTGAAGAACGTGGGTGCGACCTTCCAGAGGTTGATGGACAGCATCCTGGGGGACCTGGACTTCTGTGTCTGCTACGTCGACAATATCCTAATCTTTTCCAGATCCTGGGAGGAACACCTGCGACACATCTGGAAGGTCCTGCAGCGCCTGCAGGAGAGTGGCCTTGTTGTCAGGTTTGACAAATGCACCTTCGGCATCGAGAAGGTGGAGTTCCTGGGCCACGAGATATCCCCGGAGGGCGTCCGTTCAACGTCATCGAAGGCCGAAGCCATCGAGAAGTTCACCACCCCTACCTCCATCAGGGCCGTACAAGAATTCCTCAGGATGGTCAACTACTACAGAAGATTCATTCCGGGGATTGCTCACACCATGGCCCCCTGATGGAGATCCTCAAGGGACGTCCAAAGACCTTAGTGTGGGGCCCCGACCAGCAGAATGCTTTCCTCCTGATGAAGGCCTCCCTCGCCAAAGCAACATCTTTGGCCCACCAGGACCCCAGCGCTACCCTCCAGCTGACGACGGACACCAGCAATGAAGCCTGCGGAACAGTTCTGGAACAGGTCATCAGAGGGACCCCTCAGCCCATTGCCTTCTTCAGTAGGAGGCTAAACCCCGCCGAGTCCCGCTACAGCACCTTCGACCGAGAACTCCTCGCAGCATACCAGGCGGTATGGCACTTCAAGTTCCTCCTGGAGGAGACACCCTTCACAATGTGGACAGACCACCTGCCACTGGTCCACGCCTTCACAAAGCTGGGCGACACATGGTCCTCTAGGCAGCAGCGGCACCTTGCAGCCATCGCAGAGTTCACCTGCACCATCAAATACCTCCCCGGCAGGAAGAACCCGGTAGCCGATGCCCTCTCGAGGATTGAGATCGATTCCGTACAGCTCGGGATTGATTACGAGGATCTCGCCCACAAACAAGCTGCTGACCCTGACACCCCAGCCTACCGTACAGCTGTCACGTCGCTGAAGTGGAAGGACGTGCCCTTCAGCTCAGGAGGATTAACATTACTGAGCAATATCAGTACCGGACGCCCCCGTCCCCTGGTACCCGCCTCCAGACGTCGGCTGGTTTTCAACATCATTCACAGCCTATCCCACCCCTCTGGAAGGACAACAGCCAAACTGCTGATGGAGAAGTTCATCTGGCATGGCATATGGAAAGACGTGATGGCCTGGGCAAGACAATGTATGCAATGTCAGACAAGTAAAGTGGGGCAGCACACCGAATCGGGAGTGGGTGAATTCCCCCAGCCAAAGAGACGCTTTGAGCACATCCACGTCAACGTAGTAGGACCTCTTCAGCCATCAGGAGGAGCCAGATACCTACTGACAGTCGTCGACCACTCCACCAGGTGGCCCGAAGCTACGCCCATGGAAGAAGCCACCTCCAGTGCATACACGGAAGCCCTCCTCTCCAGCTGGATCAGCCGGTTCGTTGTCCCAAACAATGACAGACAGGGGACCCGCTTTCCTGTCCGAGCTGTGGACCACCCTGGCATGTCTAATGGGGACCACTCACCACAGCACCACCGCCTACAACCCTGCAGCCAACGGAATGGTGGAAAGGATCCACAGGTCTCTGAAGGTGTCCCTCATGGCTCGTTACTCCTCTGAAAACTGAAAGTACCAGCTGCCCTGGGTCCTCCTCGGGTTGAGGACCGCCCCCAGAGCCAACGGCGACCCCTCCTCAGCAGAAAAAGTCTACGGGGAGACCCTGGTAGTCCCAGGGGAACTCGTAGCAGAGAACAGTGACAACATAGGAATGCAGAGGCTCCGAGACAGAGTTGGAAAGTTCGCCCCCTCCCAAAAGACATTCACCGACAGGACGTCCCCCTTCATGCCCCCTGAGATGTCCTCCTCCACCCATGTCTTCGTCAGGGACAGTGCCGCACTCCCACTCTTGACTAGGCCCTACAGGGGACCTTTCCTTGTCCTGGAAAGGAACAAGAAGAAATTCTGAATATCATCCATGGGTGGGAAGACTGGGTGTCAATGGATTGTCTCAAACCCGCATTCCTGGAGGGGGCCAACGGAGGCAGACCCCAAGACCTCCTGCAGGATACGGCAGCCCCTCAAACAACCCTGGTCTCAGGAAGAAGGCGAGGGCATCCCCGGAAAACCCAGAAACCTGATAGAAATGCACCCCAACAAACCACTGGAGAGGACATCGGGGAAGGCGACCACCCTCTCCACTTGACATCAAGAAAGAGAGGCCCCCTTCGTTGCCCCAGGAGATACCTGGTTTAATCAGACGTTACCTCCGTCTTGTTGGGGGAGTATTGTAAAGTCCCAGCTCAACGCATTCTCTGTGAAGAACATCCCATTTTCTGCAGTGTCAAGCGGAATATATATTTATCATCACAATTGTAAATTGGGTATATGGTGTCTTTCTAAGCAATCATGTATTATGTACAAGTAACAAGTTATTTATTTCATATGCCAGACATTGTTTATCACTATGTTCTCTGTATGAACCTGTCCTGTTTTTATGTAACTAGTTTGACCTCAGGTCACCTGTAAATCTTTGTACTAGCGGTCTCTGCAAACTACGCAGACGTCCACATCCCGCTTTATAAGCAGCTAATTTTCATCAATAAATCAGCAGTACTTGTCTCCCTGTTCATTATTTTGCACCTCTCTCACAGGCTCTTTGTTTGCCGTTGATCTTCCATTTAAGAAATTCTACATATTATTATTTACTTGTGCTGTTACAAGGGCTGTTCATTTGGAGTTAACAGACTCTTTCAGTTCCTGTTTGTATGTTAGCTATACTTGGATTTGCTGCCAGACGAGGTCTTACGTCTGTGATATACTCAGATAATGCTAAAACCCTAATTAGTGTTGCAAATAAGCTTCAACAATATTTTAGTGTTTCGAGTCCTAAATGGAAAGTCATTGCTCCCAGATCCACATGGTGGGGAAGTTGGTGGGAACGTCTTGTGAGGTCAGTGAAGTCTGCTCTAAGGAAATCTCTTGGCAATAAATGCTTAACTAAATGTGAACTTGAAACAACTTTGTTTGAAGTAGAAGCTTCCATCAATTCTAGACCTTTGACTTATGTAAATGAAGAACCTGATGTAACTGATCCTTTGACTCCCTCACACTTTCTGATTGGTCGAGTTGCAGGTCTCAGCCTCATGTGTCTGATGAACATGTAAATATCAGTGATAAAGATTTAAATGAAAGAGAAATTGTTCGGAAAAGGAAACTCGACAAAATTTTGGAAAGTGTGGAGTGATGGCTACTTAAGGAATTTACCCCCTACAGTAAAGAGCTTTAAACCTAATCGTAATTTGAAAAAAGGTTCTGTTGTTTTGATAAGAGAAGACAATGTTCCTAGAATGAGTTGGCCTTTGGGCATAGTTACTGATTTATTTCCTGGCAGGGACAGTATAGTAAGAAATGTTAATGTATGAACTTGTAAGGGACCGCATGCAATGCGGTCTTACGGGCGCATGTGTGTGTGTCATCCATCAGACAAAACAAGACGACAAAGCATCCCGCTCTCTCTCTCCCTCCCACACATCAGCGGCCATCGCTCAAAGGAATGCAACTTCTACCATACAATATTCCTGTCTATTTCTCTCTAACCATTGTTGTCTCAATTCATGTACAATCACCACTACTTGCATTGCCATGCAAGTTATTTCGATCATGTACTCATAATGTTCCACCGAATCTTCTGTGTCAAACTGTATGTATGTTTCTGTTGGTGAAGACACCAAACGTCTCGCCATTTCACATATATGATGCTACTGCATTGTATTCATTAATCTGTCTAGAATCTCATGCAAATGTCCATATGTGGAATTTCCTGGCCTTTCCATTGATATATGTTTTATCATTGTATGTTTATTATGTCTCTCACAATCGCCATCTGTTTGTCTGTCCATGAGCACAGATGTCCAAAACATAATCTCTGTTTTGCCCTGTCTGTGTGTAGAAACTACTTTGCAGCTCGCACCAGCCAATAACAACTTCAAAGATTCTGTACATTGATTCAGTAAGGAACCACCAATAAACTAGACAACACCCAGCCAGTATGTCACTCAATACCTTCCTTACAAACTACTAAGGTGTGTTGTGCCGGTCTATTCAAAAGTTACATGATTTAGAGATTTTCTATGATGTAAATAATGTTAGTGGAAATTCTCAAACTTCTATAGAGTCCTATACAGGATAAGAATAAGGATGCTGTTGTTGAGAACACTGATGAATCTAAGAATCTTGATCAGGTGAAGTTATCTAAGAGAGGACGTGTGATAAAGCCTCGTACTTTACTTGATTTATGAAGTAGAGCCTTGTGAATAAGGTTACTTATGGGTGATTGTGAACTCAGTGAACAGTAGTTTATATTTTTTATACCATGAGATCTGGTAGTGTTTACTCTATTTTTCTGATAGGAGCTTGGGAGCTCCTATGGTGGAGAGTATGTTAAGAACATAAGTGTAGTCTTTGAGTCTTTCATTAGTTTGTTTAGTTACCCCCTACCAATTACATACTCATTTTCTCCTATATATACTTTGTTTGTGTATTATTAATATAGCTCTTCCTGTATTTGTTTGTATTTGTGTTGTAAACCTTTAAGAGAAGAGATTGAAATAAACATCTTTACTTTGTCAGGCCATTATGAAGTTTATGTAATGTATAAGCAAAGAAGTACTTATTTTCCAACTGCGCTTTTTGTATCCACGATCTTAACGACAGTAATAAACAGTTTAAGATGGCAGCTTGCCCCTCATTTATGAACCTGACCGTCTTCATTTTAGCCTTGAGATTGCCTCAGGATCTACAGTCAAAAAAACCAGCAAAGCCATTTGGGAATTATTACAACCCCAGTATATGCCTGTACCTGATGAACAGCAGTAGGAAGAGATAGCCAAAACATTCTTTGAAAAATGTAATATTCCTAACTGTATTGGAAGTACTGATGGCAAGCACTGTCGGATGAAATGCCCAGCTAAAACAGGATCACTTTTCTATAATTATAAGGGATATGACTCCATTGTTCTAGCCAATGCTGATGCCAACTGTTGTTTTCCACTGATTGATGTAGGGCAATATGGACGAAACAGTGACATTTCAGTTTTCAATGAATCAAACATGGGTAGGTCATTTCTGTGTAGGCATTTAGGCATTCTAGATTCAAGTGAAATACCAAATACTACAACCAAAACACCATTCTTTCTTGTGGGAGTGTAAGGGCGTCAAATTGCGCTTCTCTTTCCTTGTGTTTCTCCCTTTCAGATGTACATTAACCACGTCAAGTATTTTACCTGTCTTTATTTCAGATTCTTTGTGTACCTCATCTTATGCATCATTATACGGCCTTTCTGCCGATATGTATATCTACCTTTTATGTCATATAACAAATGTTACACATATTTTTGTTTGCTAAAAACACAAAACCTGTATGGATGCCGCAGGGGGTCTTGGGTCGCCCGCTACCTTTCCGTCTGCTTTCTGTCTTATAAACACCTGTCAAGAATAATAAAGAATCAATCTTTCACCTCTGACTTTTCCTTGAAGCCTCACACTGGTGACCGCGGGTCAGGGACAGGTGGTGCAGTTTTGGCTCAGCCATTAACAGACTAACTAAGGCCGCACCCTACCATCAGAGAGCCTTTAGCGGACTAACTGCAGCATAAAGTTTAGACCTCTGATCGCACCCTGCCCGATGGAAACCATGCCATTAACGGACTAAATACGGCGTACCCAAAAGGGCATGTATTGGCACTTCGTTCGACCTCTCAAACAAATCAGCACCATTAACAGACTCAATACGGCGCATTTTCCAGCATTTTGGTGCGTGAGCAGTGAAGATGTCAGAGGTAGAACCCCAATGCGAACCTCTGAGCATCATCTGCACGCCGCTCTCACCAACAAAGCCAGACACAGTCAAACTTCCCCCGTTTCATGCCAAAACACAGCATCATGGTTCCGGCTCGCAGACACGCATTTTCGCACTGCGCTCATCTCAGACGATGCTACAAAATCGGACATAGTCATGACGGTGCTCCCAGAAGAAGTATTCAATAGAATCTCCCCCTGGCTAGACACGCAACCAGACAAAGTCTCATACACAGACTTAAAAAACAAAGTGATGAATTCTACTCCACGCCCGTGTCCAAGAGAGCACAGCACACATTTGACCTGTTATCCCAGCCCCTCGGAGATGCATCACCCAGGGAAGCCTGTGACCAGCTGTGGGGGTTAATAACACTCCTAGGTCACGACGAGAACAGGAGGAAGAAAACAATAGACCTGACAAAAGCTATCTTCCTTCAGCGCCTCCCTCAGGAAGTTCGGCGCCAGATAAGGGGTGCAGAGAACTGGGACATGGATGCCTTAGTCGACGACGCCCAGGAACTATATGATGCCACCAAGGCTTCGACACACACTGCCACCCTCACGGCTGCCACCCTGGGAACCTGCAACCTGTTGGAAGAAGACAGCGACAATGACGGAGTCATCAACGCCGTGTATAAGAATAGACGGCCAAACCCAGCGTGGTGTTTCTACCATAGGAAGTTTGGGACCAACACCAGAACTTGCAGGTCTCCGTGCTCTTTCACACAAAACGACAAAGGTGGCCATAAATAACAGCTGTGGCCGCGAAACCCAGCTCCCTCTGCCCAGCAGGGTTTTTCATCACAGACGAGGTCCCCAAACGCCGCCTACTGGTTGATACGGGGGTAATGCAGTTGGTTTTCCTGCCATCCAGGGAAGGTTTAGTAAAAATACCTGACTCACTACCCTCCCTCATAGCAGCAAACGGAACTCCCATCCGCACTTATGGCACAACGACCCGGGCTATCTCAATCCTGGGGCGCAGATACCATTGGCCTTTCATTGTAGCGGATGTTAAGTTCCCTCTGCTGGGCACTGATTTCCTAGGGTACCACGGACTCCTAGTCAACGTCGCCAGACAGTGTCTCCTCAACTCAGGGATGTGCCATTCCCATCAGCTCTCCACGGGACCCGGGATGCCCTCCATATGCTCCGCAGCCCCCAACAGCTACACGTCCCTCCTACAGGAATTCCCGGACATGTTCAAACCAGAACTGCACCAGTCAGCTGGGGCTTCGGCAAAGCACAGCATCTTCCACCACATCACCACGACAGGCCCACCAACCCATGCCAAGTTCCGACGTCTGTCCCCCCAGAAGTCGCAAGGCAGCAAACGGGCCTTCGCAGAAATGGAACGCATGGGCATTTGTAAAAAGGCATCAAGCCCGTGGGCGTCCCCTCTCCAAATAGTAAAGAAATCTGATGGTTCATGGAGGCCCTGCGGGGACTATCAGCGCCTGAATTTGGTAACAGCACCAGATCTCTACCCCCTCCTTAACAAGCAAGACCTGACAGGCACCCTCCATGGAGCCAAAATTTTCTCCAAGATGGATCTACTGAAGTCGTACTTCCAAGTCCCTGTGCATCCCGACGATGTCCCAAAGACTGCTATCATCACGCCCTTCGGAAGATACACATTTTCCTATTCCACCTTCAGTCTTAGGAATGCAGGCGCCACCTTCCAGCACCTGATGGATACCATCTTGGGAGATCTTCCCTTCTGCATCTGCTACATCGACGACATCCTCATTTTTTCCAGGTACCCAGAGGAACACCTTCGCCACATCCGCGCCATCATGAAATGCCTGCAGGACAGTGGCTTAGTTGTCTGGTTCGACAAACGCATCTTCGGGAAAGAGAAAGTACACTTCCTGGGCCACGAGATTTCCCCAGCAGGAGTGTGCCCCACTGCCTCTAAAGTAAAAGCTATAGAAAATTTCCCGGAACCCCAAACCATCAAGGCCCTTCAGGAGTTCCTTGGGATGATAAATTACTATCGGCACTTCATCCCAGACATCGCCCACATCATGTACCCCCTGACGTCAACCCTGAAGGGGAAACCGAAAACACTAATGTGGAAAGCTCCGCAGCAGCAGGCATTCATCCAGACAAAAAGGGCCCTCTCCAGTGCCACCACCTTAACTCACCACAACCCCGCCACTGCCCTCAGGTCAACAATGGATGCCAGCAACATCACCTGTGGTGCAGTACTAGAGCAACTGGTGAACGGCACGCCCCAGCCCTTGGCCTTCTTCAGCTGCAAGTTTTCGCCAGCCGAGACCCGCTACAGTGCCTTCGACAGAGAGTTGCTGGCTATCTACCAGACAGTGAGGCACTTCAAGTACCTGCTGGAGGAAACCAAATTCACAATCCTAACAGACCACAAACTCTTGGTGCACGCATTTGCAGAACAGGGGGACGCCTGGTCTGCAAGGCAGCAGCGGCACCTAACCGCCATCTCCGAGTTCGTTTGCACCATCAACTACGTCCCTGGCAAGAAAAACCCAGTGGCTGACGCTCTGTCAAGAATAGAGATCAATTCCCTTCACCTCAGCATCGACTACGAAGACCTCGTGAGGGAACAACAAGCGGTTCCGGAGACGGTGGACTACAGGACAGCAGTGATGGCCCTCAAGTGGAAAGATGTGACCTTAGCAAACTCGGGCACAACTCTCCTCTGCGACACCAGCACAGGCTGCCCACGCACCCTGGTGCCCGCATCGAGGAGGAAACAATTGTTTGACATTGTCCACAGCCTCTCCCATCCATCAGGGCACACAACGGCACGCCTCATGACTGACAAGTTCGTCTGGCACGTCATCAACAAGGACGTCTGCCAGTGGGCAAGGAGCTGCATCCCATGCCAGATGAGCAAAACATCCTGGCACACTGAATCCGGAATTGGCTATTTTCCTCAGCCTCGTTGGCAGTTCAGCCACATCCACATCGACGTCGTCGGGCCCCTTCCGCAGTCGGGGGGAGCCAGATACCTCCTGGCGATCATAGACCGCTCCACCCGCTGGCCCAAAGCAACCCCCATGGATGAGGCATCAACGACATCATGCGCAGAGGCCCTCCTCTCCAGTTGGATAAGCCACTTCAGAGTGCCAGACAGCATCACCACGGACAGGGGACCTGCCTTCATGTCAAGGCTTTGGGTCTCCTTGGCACACCTGATGGGTACAACTCTACACAGCACAATGGCATACAACCCTGCAGCGAACAGCATGGTCAAGAGGGCGCACCGCTCTCTTAGAGCACCGACGAGAAGTGGAAGGAACAGCTGCCCTGGGTCCTGCTGGGTCTCCGCACCGCACCGAGAGCAAATGGCGACGCTTCCCCGCTGAGAAAGTCTACAGGGAAATGCTGGCTGTACCTGGAGAGTTCTTCCCACCGTCGGCCGAAAGCTCCAACACCCCACTCCCGAGGTTGAGGGAACTCATGCAAAGGTTCATGCCCTGCACAAGACCTTCACTGACAGAACTGTCACCTACAGCCCACCTGCCTTACACTCCTGCGCCCATGTCTTCGTCAGGGTGGACGCTCGCCACGCACCCTTAACCAGGCCCTACAGGGGGCCCCCTCAAGTCATCAGGCGGGCCAACAAAGCATTCCTCCTCGACATCCATGGGCAGGAGGACTGGATCACCATCAGCAGACTGAAACCTGCATTCCTGCCAGACAGTGAAGTTTGTGAAGAAGTAGGCAGGCGCCCCAGAGTTCCCCAGCAATACCTTCCTGAAGACGCACCCACTTCCCCACCAAAGTGGGACCCGGAACGGCCCAGAAAACGTATCCAGCCGTCCCCAGGTGTCAGCTCCATCCCGCGCCCACAGTTCTCCAGAAGCAGGGTCCCGCTCCGGCTGCCTCAGCGCCTCCATGATTAAGGTGCTTCATCCAATAATTGCTCCTCTAATTATTGTCTTGTGGGGGGAGTATTTGTAGTGGCGTCAAATCGTGCCTCTCTTTCCTTGTGTTTCTCCCTTTCAGATGTACATTAATCACATCATGTATTTTACCTGTCTTTATTTCAGATTCTTTGTGTACCTCATGTTATGCATCATTGTACAGCCTTTCTGCTGATATGTATATCTACCTTTTATATGTCATGTGACAAATGTACGTATTTTTATTATCGCTAAAAAACACAAATCCTGTATGGACGCCACAGGGGGTCTTGGGTCACCCGCTACCCTTCCGTCCGCTTTTTGTCTTACAAACACCTGTCAAGAATAATAAAGAATCAGCCTTTCACCTCTGACTTTTCCTTGAAGCCTCACAGGAGATGAAGCTTTTCCTCAAAAGCCTAATATTATGAGGCCATATCCTAGAAAGGATTTGGACTACCCCAAAGGAGTATATAACTACCAGTTCAGCCAGGCTGGAAGAAGAGTAGAATGTGCCTTTGGAATTCTAGCAAAAAAAAAATTGGTATACTTCAAACATCAATGGCGAAGAGCGTTGAAGTATCTAAAGCAGTTGTGAAAAGCATTTGTGTACTCCATAATTTCATTCAACATGAAAACAATTTCAACTACTTTCCAAGTCATGATGTACCACATTCCCGGCTCTCAAACTCAAGCCTGACAGCAACACGAAGCAATAGGCTTACAGCAGAGGCTATGCAAAGTCCCCACTAAGCGGGTCTTCTATGATGGCAACCCGTTTTCTATGCCGCTCCTAGGATAACGGGTCACGCAGGATCAGCCGTACCCAATCATTTAAAGTAATCTGTGTAAATATATATCTGTTACTAACTTGTATGGCATATGTTTCTTTTGCTCATGTATCAGAATGTCGTCAACTTCATTATTGTCCATTTTTGCAACTCAGAGTGTATTTATTCATTGTATTTATTGTCAAATGTTATTGACCTCAGGTCACCATGGTTCTCATTGTATTCCTCTGCACGACGTCAGTTCGCCACTATATAAACCGCCTGTGTCCTCAATAAATTAGCAGTAACTTTCTCCTGCTCGTTTCTTTAGCACCTCTTAAAGTGGTGACCCCGGAGTGGTTCCTGGAGCCATTAGCGGACTCACACAGCGACTTAGTCTTGGCTCCAGGAACTACCCACTCCCCTAGCAGACTTATTACGGCACTGTAACCAGCATTCGGGCATGCTGACTCTCGTCGGCAAATCACCAGCGTCATTAATGGACTCACACAGCGCGCTCCCAAGTGCGTATTGACGTGAGTATCCCACTCCAATTAAGAGGTCTAGAGGAGCATGGACGCGAACATTCCCTCCCACGTTCAGTTAACTGTGAACCTCGCGGACTCAAACGTTTACCTCGCTCATACCACCCGCGCCCTCCCCGGCGCCAAGATTCACGCGCTCCTCCACACTGCTACCCACGCCCCGCGCACTGCCCTGCCCGGCGCCCTGCCCGGCAGGACAAACAAAAGCCGCCCTCACCATAAAGCTGCCACCTTTCACACAGGGAAACCCATCATCATGGCTGTACAGGGTCAAGGGTCAGTTCAGGCTGGCGGAGCTCACGGATGAGGTGCTGCGAGCTGGCGCAGTAATCAACGCCTTGCCGGAGGGGGTCTCAGGAGACTCATCCTGTGGGTATCCGCCGCATGCCCCCTCACCTACCGCCACCTGAAAAATCCCTCATTGAGACTTGCTCCCTGCCGGTCGCCGAGAGGGCCGCCTGCACCCTCAACCTCGTCATCAACCCGCGGCAGGAACAGAGCGTCATGGAGTCATGGGGCATGATCCAGAACCTCCTCACCCTCCCCGGCACCGACAGCAGCGGCAGGCAGTTCGAGATCAGCCTATCGAGGGAGATCCTCCTCCACCAGCTCCTTCCGGAGGTCCAGACTCAGATCCTCGAGCCCTACACCATGCCGCTCGAGGACTTGATTAGAACGGTGCAGCAGCTGACCGACTCCGCAAGGGCAGTGAAGCGGGCATCAGTGCCCGCACACCCCATCATTTCCATTCAGCAGGAAGAGGGCGCAGAGGAGGAGATAAGCGTCGTCACCAAAAGACAGCCACCGTATCATCACAAGAGGAACCCACCAGGCCCTTGCTACTACCACCAGCGGTACGGCAAGGACGCCCGGAACTGTCAACCTCCGTGCTCATTCGCCCATCCAAAAAAACGGGGGAGGCGGTGGCCAAAAGAACAGGCCGCCATGGCAGCAGAGGAACCCAGGAGCCCAAAACCATTAGGTTTCTACGTCCGCGACACCATCTCAGGCAGGATGATGTTGGTCGACACTGGGCCCGTTAGATCAATATTTCCGCCATCCAGGGAGGACCGCAAGCACCCACCAGACCTGGCTGCTTTCCTGACAGCCGCCAACACGTCCCACATCCTCTCCTATGGCACCAGGCTCCTGTCTATCTCCATCCTTGGCCGGAGGTATTCGTGGAACTTCGTTGTCGTGGACGTAAGGACCCCGCGCCTGGGTGCGGATTTCCTCGCCCACTTTGGGCTCCCAGTCGATGTCGGTCGCAAGCGTCTCCTCGACACCGACTCCTGCCAGTCCCTCCCATTGGCAACGGGACCCAGCGTGCCTACCATCTGCTCCATCGCCCCCCACCAATACACCCAGCTGCTGAAGGAGTTCCCCGACGTATTCAAGCCCGAGCTCCGTCAGGTACCCGGGGCCCCAGCAAAACATGGCATCTACCATCACATAAAGATGAAGGGCCCCCCTGCACACGCAAAACTTCTGGAGGCTTCCCCCTCGGTGTCTTCAGAAGGCCAAGGACCCCTTCACCGAGATGGAGCGGATGGGCATATGCAAGAAGGCCTCCACATGGTGCAGAAACCGGATGGTTCCTGGAGACCCTGCGGCGACTACAGGCGGCTCAACCTCGCAACTGAACCTGACCATTACCGGCGGCTGATGAACAGCATCCTGGGGGACCTGAAGTTCTGTGTCTGCTACATGGATGATATCGTTATATTTTCCAAGTCCCACAAAGAGCACCAGAGGCACATCCGGGCGGTCCTCCAGTGCCTGCAGGAGAACGGCCTTGTCGTCAGATTTGACAAGTGCACGTTCGGTGTCAAGAAAGCTGACTTCCTAGGCCATGAGACATCCCCGGACGGCGTCCACCCGCTCACATCAAAGGTCGCAGCCATTACCAGGTTCCCCATCCCCACCTCCGTCAAGGCCATCCAGGAGTTCCTCGGGATGGTAAATTACTACAGGAAGTTCATCCCCGGGATCATACACACCATGGCCCCCCTGACGGAGATCCTGAAGGGCCAACCAAAATCCTTAGTGTGGGGACCCAGCCAGCAGCAGACCTTCTCCCTGACGAAGGCCGCCCTCGCCGAGGCAACCGCCTTGGCCCACCAGGACCCCAGCACTCCCCTCCAACTGACGACGGATGCCAGTAGCGTCACCTGCGGAGCCGTCCTGGAGCAGATCATCGACGGTGCCCCCCAGCCCATTGCCTTCTTCAGCAAAAAGTTCAACCCCGCAGAGGCCCACTACAGCACTTTCGACAGGGAACTCTGCGCAGTATACCGGGCGGTCCGGCACTTCAAGTTCCTCCTGGAGGGTACGCCCTTCACAATCTACACGGACCACCAGCCGCTGGTCCACACCTTCACTAAGCAGGGGGATGCATGGTCTTCCAGGCAGCAGCGACAACTAGCAGCCATCGCGGAGTTCACCTGCTCAATCAAATACCTCCCCGGCAGGAAGAACCCTGTAGCAGACGCCCTCTCCAGAATCGAGCTCAACGCGGTGCAGCTCGGGATCAACTACGGGGACCTCGCCCGGGAACAGGCCGCCAACCCGGAGACTCCAGCCTACCGCACCACCATCACGTCCCCGAAGTGGAGGGACATGGCCCTCACCACCGGGAGACCAAAACTCCTCTGCAACGTCAGCACCAGCCAACCTCGCCCCCTGGTGCCTGCCTCCCGCCGCTGCCAGGTATTCAATGTCATCCACGGGCTGTCCCACCCCTCCAGCAGGACGACGGCCAAGCTGCTGACAGAGAAGTTCGTCTGGCATGGAATGCGGAAGGACGCGAGGACTTGGGCGAGACAGTGTCTTCGGTGCCAAACCAGCAAGACAGGTCGTCACACCAAGTCCAGAGTGAGCGAGTTTCCACAGCCAGGGTGGCGGTTCGGCCACACACACATCGACATCGTCAGCCCTCTTCCCCCATCAGGCAGGACCAGATATCTCCTGACGATTGTCGACCGCTCAACCAGGTGGCCCAAAGCGACGCCCATGCAGGAAGCCACCGGCAGTGCATGTGCCGAGGCCCTCCTCTCCAGCTGGATCAGCCGCTTCGGCGTCCCGAACCACATAACCACCGACAGGGGCACTGCCTTCTTGTCCGAGTTGTAGTCCGCCCTGGCTCGCCTGCTGGGGACATCTCACCACACCACCACCGCTTACAACCCCGCAGCCAACGGCTTGGTGGAGAGGTTCCACAGGTCCCTCAAAGCGTCCCTCATGGCCCGCTGCACCGCTGAGGATTGGAAATACCAGCTGCAGTGGGTCCTCCTCGGGCTGAGAACTGCCCCCAGAGCCAACGGCGACCCGTCCGTAGCAGAGAAAATCTACGGGGAGCTCCTCGTAGTCCCGGGCGAACTGGTCACAGAGGACCGCTACAACCCATCAGTCCAGAGGCTTCGCGACTTAGTCGGCAAGTTCACCCCCTGTAAGCGGACGTACACCGACAGGTCAGTCGCCTTCATACCTCCCGGCTTGTCCTCCACCACTCATGTCTTTGTGAGGGATGACGCTGTCCGGCCACCGCTGACCAGGCCCTACAGGGGGGCCCTTCCGCATGCTGGAGAGGAACAACAAGGCTTTCTGTCTCGCCCTTCACGGAAAAGACAACTGGGTGTTGATCGACTGCATCAAGCCCGCCCTCCTGGAGGAGGAAACAGACGTCACTGCACCGCACCCTCCGCCTGAGCAGTCGTCTCCGCAGCCGGGCCACTGCAGAAGGAGGTCATGAGGCCACCCCCAGAAACATCTACCCACACCCGCAGCCAGCCGTTCCCATGCACAGCGCAACCCCCCGCTCACTTTGCGTAGCCGTGGCACTCTTCAACGCCCCAGCAGATACATGGATTAATCAGACGTTACCCACATCTTCAGGGGGGAGTATTTGTAAAGTCCCCGCTAAGCGGGTCTTCTATGATGGCAACCCATTTTCTACGCCATTCCTAGGATAACGGATCACGCAGGATCAGCCATACCCAATCATTTAAACTAATCTATATAAATACATACCTGTTACAAACTTGTATGGCATATGTTCTTTTGCTCATTTATCAGAATGTCGTCAACTTTATTATTGTCCATTTTTGCAACTCAGAGTGTATTTATTCATTGTATTTATTGTCAAATGTTATTGACCTCAGGTCACCCTGGTTCTCATTGCATTCCTCGGCATGACGTCAGTCCACCACTATATAAACCGCCTGTATCCTCAATAAATTAGCGGTAACTTTCTCCTGCTCGTTTCTTTAGCACTTCTTAAAGCTATAGCAGTTTATAATACCTTGAAAGAATATTTTGTTTCCCCAAGTGGAGATCTTGAATGGCAAGACCCAGCAATCCATCATCATGTGTAGTTCATAGTGGATATGCCAAGTATATATAAACCTTTCAGTACTTTATTTTTTGACAATCTTCAAAATATAAATGACACACTGCACTAATAATGACACTTTAGATGATTATTGAGAGAGAGAGAGAGAGAGAGAAGACCAAGGGATCGACAAAGTTATTTTTCCAAGGTAAAAAAAAAAACAGAAATTTTGAATATTTCGTTACCTGGTAATTCTGGATGAGAGCTCCACATCTAGTTTTGAGATTTAAACTATTTAAAAACCTTCAATTTCAAGATTTTAGTATATTAGACTACAAGAAAAAGTGGAAAACTTACCTAACCTAACAGGTTGCATAATTATTATAAAAATATAGGCCTATAGGTAGAAAGGAGATATTGATAATTTCGGCTATTTCAAGTGACTAAGTTAGGTTAGCCTATAGTTCATAGTAATATATGAGAAAAATGTATTGTCCAAAGCATATTAAATGTTTCAAAGTGAATAAAACTTGTCTTTTACCTGTACATGACATTGCAGCAGCAATTTCTTTCCCTAAAATGACAATGAAATCACGATCACGGTGATTGGGGTCACTGGCATCATGGATAGCTGGGCGCTCCCGAACTAAGTTTATTAGTAGTTCGACCAGTATAATGGAGTGGTATGTGATTGTATATATATGTATATAAATAATAAAAAAGTATATAAAAAAGTATGTCTTTCAGTTTCCTTCCTTTTATGTAAAAGCAGTTTTAATATTTTGTTTATGAGAAACATTACCTAATTGTAGTGGGTAGATATTATTCTAGAGGGTGCTATATAGAGAACATAGCAACAGAATGTTGTGAAGCCATGTTGCAGAGTCCTTGGCTAAAGTTGCTTTAGGCAATTCTCCTAAATTATCCTTATTCTAATGCTTAACCTTCAATGCCATACTAACCAATCCTTTTTCCATTCCATTGCCTACTTTAAAGTATTATTATAGATCAGTGTCAGTGTAATCTGGTAAGTTTGAACTATACACATTCATTAATTTATAATATTATGTTACCCTATGTACTCTACCTACTTACCAGGGTTATTGTGAAACCTATGGTTGCTAGCCAACGAGTGGCAGCAGACTAACCACCCAGGGAAGTGTGTTGTAACGAAGGTATAATATATCCATAGCCTATCCTACCACAAAGTAATCAACAGTATCAATATAACCTAAGTAACCTCATAAGGGTAATTCTAAGCCCGCTGTCCGCGGTGAGGTAGCCTATGGCAGGTGACATTTTTCTATAGAACTTTACCTGGTGAACAAGAATTTCAAGTAAAATTTTGTCGGTCGGCTGTAACTAAAGCGTAATTGACACTTGAAGACTGCACACCGGTACCGTGGGTCCCCTGCACTGGCGCATACAGCTCAAGGGTAAATTACAGTTTAGCTGCAGCCGACAGGCAAAATGTTACCCTAAACTCATGCAAAGCAAGCAAAGCAACACTGAAAAATGTCAACTGCCACAGGCTACCTCAACTGCACACTAACCATTGCTTGTGATCGGGGCGAAGAAACGTAAACGGTAAACAAATCCGCCATCTTGGGTTACGTAACCACTAGGGAGCCATATGTTCAGGAGGGGGAAGGTGGGGCACTGCACAAAAGGTACAAGTTGGTAAAGTGACGTAGGACTGTTATGTTGAAACATGGCGGTAAATGACAGTTACCCAAAAAATAATAATGCTCCTACGTGAAAAGCACTAAAACTAATAACACCAAAACACAGGTGACCTAACTACCTAATAATAAAGAAGATAGTTTAGGAACCTTATCTTAAAGGGGTGGAGGGTACAATTCAGCCACCGCCTTTACGAACGCGTGGAGCCTCGTCTCCGGGTCATCAAAGTGGATTTTAAAATAGGCCACTGCCAAGTACCCGACGAAGTTGTACCTCCTACGGCCGTACCTAGGCGTCGTCTCACGAAGTTCCCTCCACCTCTTCTCAATAGTATTTGTATGAGCACCGGTTACTGGGTCCACAAAGTTCATGGAGTGATTGACGGTTAAGTGTACGTAGCCTTCGTCCTTCAGGCAGTCTTAAGCTCTCCAGCAATCAGATACAATAGTTGTCCCTGGTACAATGTAGTCCTTGATGACGGCAAGCAAAGTCGCGCTACTTCTGTTGTCAACTGGCACCACAAAAAACTGTCTGGTCTACCTGCAGACACCACCAAAAACCCACTGGCCTTCAACAACCCTGCCTACATTGTACTTGCGCTTACCAAACTTTGCCACCAAACTTTGCTTCGTCAATCTCAACAGTTGTACCAGGGCCACCTATTTGCTTCTTCTGCCGGATACACCAATTTACTATGACCTGAAACCAAAAATTCGGTTAGTGAAGTGAATAAAGGTTGATCACAAAACCATCCACTGAAAAAAATAAACAACCAAAAAAACTTACTTCCCTGCAGTAGCTGGATCAGTCATTAATAGCTACGTCACTTAAACCTAGTTCTGTCCTCACAACCCTATAGTTAAAGAAGTCACTAACATAAATGTAAGTGAAGAAGAGGACAGTCTCAACATCCATGAGGGACCCAGAAAACCAGGTGCCCTTAAACAATGAGAGGTAGTAATTGCACCTCCTTCTCTTCTGCTTCTGGCGTGGGGCATACGACCTGTCGCACCTGAAAGTAAGGGAAAAAAAAGCAAATTGCTCGTTACAACCCTCAAAAAATGAAAATATAATGAACGTACACAACCAATGGTATAGCTCTTTAAGGAATATTTTAGCCTACTTTAGTTTTGAAAACTGCATTGCAGTTAGATGTAAAAATCAGCAGGTAAGATGTAACTAAGTAACCTGAACGCCTTCTTCTGCAGGTCATGCCACAGTGAGGGCAAAAGGCTTGTTTCCTCAAAAGGCCATGGTCTTGAGAGAATTGTATAAGGCGCTCATAATGCCCTGAGTAATGCGAAGAGAAATCCTTGTAACTAAGGTAGCAATGGGCACAGGTGAGTGGCAAATTGCCCTTGGTTACATGCTCAGAGGAGCGGGAGGTACCGGGGGTGACGTCCGCCATCATGCTGGGTTGAAGAGTGAGTGAACTGTGCCGGTGAACTGCACCAGAACAGGGTAGGAAGGATGAATTTTTTTTGGGGGCTAAAAGTGTATTTCTGCCTTCAGTTTTGGGGTGGTGGAACGGCGCTGTGTACCTTATCCGCATTTTTTAAAATAATCTGGCAAGCTCGTATGCTCTGGCAAGCGGTAATATTGCACTGCGCGCGCCAACCACAGGGCTTACAAAATATGTAAAAAAAGGTTTCTGTTAACGTCACTGAGAGAAAGTGGTAGCGAAACATCCTGTAAGACCCTTCTCCTCCTACCCCATATACATGCTTCAGGTGTCTGCCGACAAATGTAAAGTAATTTTGTAAGTTATTTATGGTAAAATCATGTTGCGAAGAGACATCAATATATTTGTGAACGGAAAAGTACTGGAAGAAGGTTGTAGGCACAAGCTACAACGTATAGGAAACGGTTATAAAACAGTTGAGCAAAAGGAATACATGTAACTAAGTTTATGTATCCCCCAAATTCTCCACCTGGGTGAAACGTAATGTTGGGGTAACGTTGCAACGTGATTGGTTAGGTACAGCCACCCGCCAAAAAACCCACCAACTACTCTCTCAGTTGGAGGCATTGGATGAACCAAAAGCTCCCCTGTAAGACCGTGCATGCGTGACATGACCTGGAATCAGCAGTAGTAGTGATATGTGAAAAGTGCCTTTGTAACGGCTCGCGCTGTCCATTTATTCCCTCTTATTTTTACGTTTGTTTTTAGTGTTCCAAATGACATATATAACTGGAAATACAACAATAAGTTGCCCAAACCTTTTCCCAAGTTATTTACCCCACCCAGAACCACGGATTCCCAACAGGTCCCCCTCACCGTGAGCTATTCTCGAAAGTGTTTTACCCACCCAGGACCCAGATTCCCAACTGGTCCCCCTTACCGTCGGCTACAGTTCTAAGGTAATTTACAGCTTAATTACAGCCGACCGACAAAATATTACTTTAAATTCTTGTTCAGCAAGTAAAGTTCTATAGAAAAATGTCAACTGCCATAACCTAGCCCACCGTGGACAGCCGGCTTAGATCTACCCTCATAAGTTTTAAGTAATGCTTGTCAAGTCATTACAACTGGTGATGAAGAGGAGCAGACAAGAGGGCGAATTTTACCTAACCTAAAATAGATTGGGGAATTGGAAAGGTTGCCTATGAAACTGATTTTGGATGTAGGCCTAATCCTGTGCCGATCTTATTCTATGCCTAGCCTATCTATAAGTGTACTTAAGTTAGCCTAACTATAGGTAAACCTAGCTTAACGTAAGTTTTGTCTAATGAATCTATGAATTATTCTAGCCTTGCAAGACTTAGCTAGACTAACTTTGTATTAGCCTAGCCTAACCATAAAATCTTGGCCTAGCCTAAGTTAACTGTGTTACTCTAACTGAATGTACACTAATCTAGCTTGAGGGTAATAGCAGCTATGTATTTGAGTGCATTGATGCAATAACCTACTAAGGGATTGAGAGCCGATGAAACATGGTTTTTCGGCATTACCTTTTTATCAAAGCATTGGATAAAGGTGTAATTTGGCAAGTATATATTTTATACCCCTACCGAATTTTTGCAAGTATTATTTAGTACCTAAGTTCAATAGTTCTGGTATTTATCAGAGTAAAAGTGTGTTTCCTATGCCAGAGCCATCAAAATTGCAGGTAAGGGTTTTAAACACAATAATGACATTAACCAATGGTGTCATGAGGCTCCACCCACAGTGAAGAGAAGTTTACATATGGGGAAAACGTCTCTTCACTGTGGCTCTGCCCATTTGCTGATGACATATTCACTAATTAATATTAGCACCCATCCTAGGCTTCGGCGATATCAATGATGGCGACCATCCCCAATAATTTTATTATTATTATTATTATTATTATTATTATTATTATTATTATTATTATTATTATTATTATTATTATTATTATTATTATTATTATTTTGTGGACGTTTCATCCCAACTTCCACAGCAGTTGCTGGCACTAAGTTGTTAGCTTAGAATTCTTCCATTTTCTTGATATTCATATCGTTTCTAATAGTTCATTTGTTAGATCTACATCTATTCAGAGTGGGAATACAAAAAGACCATCCATTTTGTTTTACCTCAGGTTTCGACACTATAGCCTTCCTTCTATTTGTAGCAAGTCAGGAGTGGTCACTGGAAGTAGAATTCAAATGAAAAGTAATGATACCTCATTTCCCTCACTTGTACGAGGTGAAAAGATCAACACCATTCTTTTATTTCAGTTAATGTGACCCACTGATATTTTTTTTTTTTTTTTTTTTTTCATCTATATCATACAGCACCCTAAACAGCGCTCGTATAGCCTACTCACTGCAAATAAGAGGTAATGATAAGAGTCAAGATTTTGAGAGCAAGCTATTATTTACCTGCTTAATATCAATCAAATGTAACACGATTTATATTGATATGAATGGAAAGGAAAATACATTGGAATCAGTTTGAATGTGGAACATACAGTAAACCCCCTGTATTCGCGTTCTCAAGATCCGTGGACTAGCCTATTTGCGGATTTCTCAATGGAACATATATACACATTTTTCGCGGAAAATTCGCCCATTCGCGATATCTTTCACTGAGAAATATTCACTAATTACTGTATTTTCATATAATTTTTATGACAAAATGTCCTTTTTGTGATGAAACTATTAAAATACTCAGGTATAAGCCTTTTTAGAGTTTTTTTTTGTGTTTGAACTTTCAAAATAGGCAGTTCTAAGTGTTTTTAGAGGGGTTTTAAGTATTTGCGGATTTTAGCTATTCACGGGGGGTTTGGTACATATCCCCCGCGAATACAGGGGGTTTACTGTGTTGTTATAATCGTTGTGTTTTAATAAATATGTTGCAGATGAACAAATAAAACGTCTAACACTGTACATAATTTATACAAAATGTCTTCATCGTCACTCTCGAGGAAGAGGTCAGGATTATCTAGCAACAGCTCCTGCCCACAATTCTGGGGTGGCCAAGTAACTATTACCCACTATAGAAATAATTACCTATTTACGCTATAGTAAATCTTGCCACAGGTCTTCTCGCTTGTATACACAGTGGCAAGCTGTAGCACAAATGCAGTCTTGCAACCATGGGAACAATTCTATATCCTGCTGGCATTATCGAATTTGTTGAAGCCTAGACTGTAAGCATATCCATTCACTGCCTACCTGGTGGATGGGCGGAGCCTCATGACGTCATATTACGTTTGCGTAACGAATTGTTTTAGGATCCTTGTCTGTGATTTTCTCGGTTCCGGCATCGGTGACTTCATCTTACTCTATAAATATCAAAACTATCGAACTTAGGCACTAAATAATACTTGCAAAAATTAGGTAGGGTTATAAAATACACACTTGCCAACTTTCACCTTTATCCGATGCTTTGGTAAAGAGTTGTTGCCAAAAAACCGTGTTTCATCGGCTCTGAATCCCTTAGTAACCTAAGTAAGACTTTTTGTAATTCACCTATTTGTGATTGTTTCCAATTTACCTAATTGTATTAAGCCATGGCTGTCATAGGGAATGTTGGTCCTTATGAAGAATCTGAGAAATTTTTTATCTATGTGGATAGAGTGTCTCTCTATTTCCAGGCAAACAACATAGGTGACAATAGGAAGGTACCAGCATTTCTATCGATAATAGGTCCTAAGTTGTATGGATTAGCTAGGGACTTAGTGAGTCGTAAAAGTCCTAAAGAGTGTACTTTTGAGCAGCTAGTTACAGCACTAGAGAATCACTATAAACCACAAGTGATAGTTATCTATGAGAGATTTAAATTCTATAAAAAGAGTCAAGAGGCTCATGAAAATGTTTCAGGTCTTGTGGCTGCTTTAAAATCCTTGGCAGCTACTTGTGAGTTTGGTGATAAGTTAGAGGGAGATGCTTTGCGACAAGCTAGTTATGAGGTCTCAAAGAAGAGAGTATGCAGCAAGTTCTTTTGACAGAGAAGAACCTGACTTTCACCCGTGCAGTAGAGATTTCTGTTGCGAGGGAAGCAGCTGAGAAAGCGGATTCTTATAGTAGAGATGTAAATGCTATTAAATCTACTACTCCTAGGTCTAGTTCCTTGTCTAAGCAGAAGTCTAAGCAAGGAGGGAAGAAAAAAGGTAGAGAAGTTCTTTCAAGTAAACCTATGAAACCCTGCTGTGGCTGTAGGAAAAGTCATTGGAAGAGTGATTGCACTTTTAAGAATTCTGAGCGTTACTTGTGTAAACGCAAGGGTCACCTTGCTAAAGTATGTTTTTCTAAGAAGTCTAGTGCTAATAAAACATCAGCTGTGTATAAGAATGTAAGTTCGGTAGAGTTACCAGTAGATAACTCTAGTGGTAAGGAGTCAAGTGAATACATTTCATCAGTTAATTCCTCAAATATGGAAGAGCTGAAAGAACCCTATTATGTTAGGCTAGTGCTAAATGATAGGGCAGATGTAGAATTTCAGCTGGACACTGGTGCAGCATGTACCCTAATGAGTGAACGTGAGTTCCTAAAGAGTTTTCCGAATGAAAAACCGAAAATTATGCCTTATTCTATGGAGCTAAGCCGATATGGAGGATCTAGGATCCAAGTAAGGGGCCATATTCGGGTGAAAGTTGGTTTCCGAGGTCGGGTCTTGGAAGACCGAGCCATTGCCATTGTTAAGGACAAGGGTCCTAACCTATTTGGCTGTGATTTGATGCCAGTTCTGGGATTTCATGTCATTTTCGATGACTATACTATTCATGTTGTTGCTGATAAGCCTAAGTCAGTAGTAGCTAAGTATCCAGAAGTATTCAAGGATGAACTAGGAACTTTCAAAGGTCTAGAAGTTTCTTTTGATTTGGAAGAGTACGTATCCCTTAGGTATTGTAAGGCTCGTAATGTGCCCTATGTTATGAGTACTAAGGTTGATGCTGCTTTAGATAAGCTGTTGGAGCAGAATATTATTCAGCCTGTTACACACTCTAATTGGGCCGCACCTTTTGTGCCCATACTAAAAGACAACAGCACAATTCGTATCTGTGGTGACTACAGGTTAACAGTTAACCAAGCCCCTAAAGTCACAAACTGTCTAGTACCTAGGACTGAGGATATTTTCTCTGCGTTGGGTAGTGGTAACATTTTTTCAAAACTTGACTTGATGAGTGCATAAAATCAAATTTTGCTCAGCTGTGAATCGCGTCCTTTCACTACTATAAATACCCCCCAAGGTTTGTCTCAATACAATCGTGTGTGATTCAGTATAGCTAGTGCTCCAGGAATATTTCAGAGAGCTGTAGAGGATCTCTTACGGGGTATTCTGGGCGTGTGTGTTCTTTGACAACACTTTGGTGTCGGGCTCAAATTCTAGTGAGCATGAGGAAAGTCTATGTAAAGTTCTAAGAAGATTACAGGACGTGGGACTGAAATTACATCCTACTAAGTGTTCTTTTGGTGTAAATAAGGTGAAGTATTTAGGTTACACCATTGACTTTGCAGGGCTGAAGCCGACACCAAAGAAGTTGGAGGCTATTTTAAGTGCTCCCAAACCTAAGGATATAACCCAGTTGCATAATTTCCTGGGAATGTTGAACTTTTACCGGAAGTTCCTTGTAAATGCCACTGTGGTGTTGGAACCCTTGAATGAACTTTTGAGGAAGGACGTTCCTAGAAGTGGAATGCCGAGCATAGTTAAGTTTTCCAACAGTCTAAGTCTCTGTTGCTTGATGCTTGTTTAATCCATTTTGACCCTACTCTACCCATAATTGTTTCTGCTGACAGTTCTAAGAATGGATTGGGTGCAGTTCTGTGTCAGAAGAAGGATGGTGAAGAGTTACCAGTTATTTTTGCATCCAGAACTCTAAATAAAGCAGAACGTAATTATTCCCAAACTGAGAAGGAAGCACTGGCGTTAGTGTTTGCTTGTAAAAGGTTCCATCATTATCTCTGGGGTCATAATTTTTCTCTAATCACAGACCATAAGCCTCTGTTAGGTCTATTTAACCCTAACAAACTTATTCCTGAAATGGCTTCTGGTAGAAGGTGGTCCTTCATGCTACAAGCCTATTCTTTCGAGTTGTATCATTGCTCAGGCAAGTCCTTAGGTACTGCTGATGCACTAAGCAGATTACCTCTTGCTCAAACTCCTGAGTCTGTACCTGTGTGTAATAAGTGTATTTAGTTGGTAAATACCTTGAGACAACTCCAGTAACTACTAAGGAGATTAGTAAGTGGCCAGCTAGGGATCCTTTGATTACTCAAGTTCTACCGTTTCTTGATTGTGGTTGGCCCGAGACAGTTGAGACTGAGCTAAAAGCCTTTTTCAACCGTAAAGACTAGTTGAGTATTCAGCAAGGTTGTCTTCTATAGGGATCTAGAGTGGTTATTCCTTCGCAAGGAAGGGAGAGTATGTTAAAGGAGTTACATCAAGAGTATTTAGGTTTTACTAAAATGAAACATCTAGCTTGTAGTTATTTTTGGTGGCTGGGTTTAGATAATGACACTGAAGAATTATCGAAGAATTGTTCAGTATGTCTTGCTACAAGAGTTTCATCTAAGAAAGAACCTCTGCATCTGTGGGATTGGCCTGAAAAGTCATGGGTGAGGATTCATGTTGATTATGCAGGTCCCGTGAATGGTACTTACTTTCTGGTACTAACTTACACACATTCTAAGTGGATTGAAGTCTTACCTACAAAGGACACTAGTTCTTTTGCTACTGTTAACCTAATTAGGAATGTTTTTTTCACATTTTGGCCTACCATTAACCTTAGTATTGGAGAACGGTCCTAATTTTGTGTCTAGAGAGTTTGAATTATTTTTAGGAAAAAATGGAATTCGTCACATCATGTCTATACCTTATCAGCATAGTATAAATGGACAGGCTGAGAATACTGTTAAAACTTTAAAGAGTTTCCAAAAACATTGCTTTGGGGAAGACTGGAGACTGCAGTAGGATCAATTCTTATTTCAGTATAGTGTAACGCCTCGTTCTACTACAGGAGTGTCTCCAGCGGAGTTGATGTTTGGCGGGAAGTACAGTACTAGATCTGGTATCCTGATAAATGTGTAAAACAGACTGTTGTCTAAGCAAGAACACAAAAGTCAAATTATGGTGCTACTATCCCTCAAGGGCTACAGCTACAGCCTGAGTCACCTGTCATGGTGAGAAAGTGTTCAACCATTACTAAGGATAATTGGATTCCAGCAAAGGTTTTGAAGAAGACAGGTCCTGTGTCGTATAAATGTGAGTCGCTAGGAGGTAGTGTGGCAAGACATCATCAGGATCAGATATTGACGAGGTCAACTAACCCTATTCCAACCACACCGATGAAGACTGATACACCTATTAGTGACAGCTTGTCTACTCACTTACCTATAGGGACTGAAAGAAGTGAGGGAACTCAGAAGGACCCTATATCTGAAGTTCCAGTCAAACAGGCTACTACTGTATGCTGTTCTACTAGAGTGGTCAAGCCTCCCGATCAGTTTGATTTGTAGCAGCGAGGGGTGTAATGGAATAGTATGTGATTGTGTATATATGTATATAAATAATAAAGAAGTATGTCTTTCAGTTTCCTTCCTATTATATAGAAGCAATTCTAATATTTTGTTTATGAGAAACATTACCTAATTGTAGTGGGTAGATGTTATTCTAGAGGGTGCTATACAGAGAGCATAGCAACAGCATGTTGTGAAGCCATGTTGCAGAGTACTTGGCTAAAGTTGCTTTAGGCAATTCGCCTAAATTATCCTTATTCTAATGCCTATCCTATAATGCCATACTAACCAATCCTTTTTCCATCCCCTTTTCTACTTTAAAATATTATTATAGATCAGTGTCAGTGTAATCTGGTAAGCCTGAACTATGTACATTCATTAGTCTATAATATTATGTTAGCTAATGTTCCTACTTACTAGTGTTATTGTGAAACCTCTGGTTGCTATCCAATGAGTGGCAGCAGATTAACCGCCCAGGAAAGCGTGTTCTGACGAAGGTATAATATATCCATACCCATCCTACCACAAAGTGATCAACAGTATCAATATAACCTAAGTAACCTCGTAAGTTTTAAGTAATGCTTGTTGGCCAAGTCATTGCAACCAGCATATGTGCAAATGGCACGTGAGACTCACTGTGACTGAAGTGAAAAATAGGTCCAGCTCTATTTGTGACTTGAAGCGATGCAACGCAATGTGTGCACGCTTTCTTTCAAAGGAGCCATACAAATCAGTGTCAAAACTGTTGGCAATTCGTGATGCGTCATGAATTATTGTGACAATGCTGTTTTCAAAGCAATGGTAAAATCAATAGTTTTTCAGGGAAGATTTCATCGTTGCTTTATTTGGAAGCAATGACTGGCAACAAAGTCGGATCATTGTCTGGTTTATTATTATTATTATTATTATTATTATTATTATTATTATTATTATTATTATTATTTAGATAACACTCACCAAGGTATAGAGGACTTTATCCAAGACTCTCTAGTTTTTCCTCATTCATGCTAATAAACAAGGGCTGTGAGCCAAAGGCCTATCGCTTGCGTATGAAATGTCGGAACTGTAATAAAAATCTCTGCGGAATGACGTGAAATGAAAGCTAAAAACATATGCATTTCCCTACAGAATTGTACAGCATAAAATTTTAAGTTCAAACCACAAATGTCGCAATGGGCCAACTTGACAAAATTTAAACGTAATTTTATAAGCTAGAGAATCTCAAATAACAATGACAGTTGTGACTTTTGCCATAACATGTTACTAACGATTTCAGTACTAAATTCTCATAGTGTCAAGAAACTGATGCCTCACTTGCTGAAAAACAAATGAGTGAAGGGCAATTCAACAATGCAGGACCTCCCATACACACCGCAGAAGTTATTAAAAATAACTCATCGTCTATCACACGTCACAGTAAATATGTTATGTAACTCATCATTAACTTCACTGGACTACTTTCCTTCTGGGATCTACACTGCCCTTTTTAAAACATCTCTCACTGCATTCGAAACTCCCCATATTAATGGACCATCACATTATTACTCAGATTTTCAAAATACTTAATCTCAACATCTTAGATTTCTGTTCTTTCGTCCCTTCTGATGTCACATGCACTTTGTGAGCGGTTCAGTTCAGTCAATTCCACTCCGTTGTTGGCTAAATTATTTTTCAAAGGATTCTGGCTTAATCTGATTATTAATTTCGATGCTATCCTAACATCATTTGTAGTTTTTATTCTGAAATAGATGTAAAAATGAACGGCTTCTATTCGTGTGCCACCCACATTAGCGCTCATACGAGTATTTCCCAAATCACGATTTTCGGAAATTCTTTTAGATTCACTCCATCAATTATACTTTATTTTTCCCTTTTCTTCTTCTTTCTCTTGTATCCTTAGTTCATTCAAAAGAATGAAAAGACTTGGGCAAGCAGACCACTTTGGAATGGACCTCAAATGTCCAGATCATCCTCATCTTCAAAGAAAACAGCAAGTGACAGGAGCACCGTCATTCTGAACTTTGACCTTTTGCTGGTCATCAATGAGTTTGCTATAGCAAAATCCACCACTCTTTGCAACTAAACCCTGCCAACTGTATGCCAGTGATTGGCTAGCTCTCGAAAGGTGAATGAAGTCACACTAGTTAACATTCCAAATCATCACCACACCAGTACTGATTTGACTCCGTTCAGTAATGTTGAGCTCCCTGCATGAATGGTGACACCAAGGATTTGAGTTCCCGGAGTTATGAAGTATGCAATTGATATCTCCAGCAAAAGATATATTACGTTATATAAAATCATTATGAAGATCTTGGATCATTCTGTCTGCATCTTTTTTTTTTAGCATGCACAGCCTAAATACACAAGCATTTTGCTTTTTTTTTTAAATTGGTGTTGGCCTACATAAGCAGTTCCACAAAGACCACATTAATTGAAATGAAGCATAGACTTATGCAGCCAGGTCCGATATTAGGGAATTAATTCATCATAATCCTGCATGGCAAATGTTAATATCATTGTAAGATTAGGCCTATAAATCAAATTCTTATACGAGTATTTTGAGGCAATGACAGGGCATAGACCTACACGCTAATTTCTTATATTTTGAGGCAATGACGGGGCATAGGCCTTCACGTCAATTTCTTATATTTTGGGGGAATGATAGGGCATATTCCTACACATCAAATTCTTCTATTTTGAGGCAATGACAGGACATAAGCCTACAGTACACGTCAATTTCTTATTGCAATAGTTTTCTACCCAAATCAATTGGAAATAGAGTAGCTTTTAATGCAGAAGCGTCGACCCCACGATATATAACATATATGCACATGGAGGAATGTACACGTATAAGCTCGGGCATATAGCCTACACATACATGCGTGGATGGTCATAGTAATTGTAACGCCACTTATACCATAGAGAAAAAAGTAATACTTGTGGGCATGTAGCTGATGGCACATAGAGACTAATCACAGGGCTGTCTCAACCGTACTCACAATTCTCAAACTGCTCTCAATAAATTATATAGAAAATATATTTACAAAAGAGATAACAAATATCACTATGGTGATTAAATATAAGGCTACTGTAGGAATTCTATGAAAATGAAGGCTATGGTAGGAAGGCATCATACGATACATAACAAAATAAGAAAAAAAATAAATGTTAGCTGAAAAAGATGTGTATGAAATGACCTTGTAAAGTCACCACATCGGCGCCAGCGTAGTGTTTCGGCGGCGCCATTAATTAAGTCTCCGCTGAGCATGTTTTCTTTGGTGACTTCCCATTTTCTTCAAGCTCAATTAGTCACGCCTAAAACGTGCCAGGTCACGCATTTTTAATCATTTTTACTTTATGCGTATTTATACAAATGTCACACATTGTGTATCACATGTTTCTTCATTCACAGGCATCAAGACTGTATCCATATTGTAGTTCTGTATGTTTTGTATTGTAATTTGTACTCGTTCACTGCATATTATTGCTTATTGTTTCGACCTCAGGTCACAGTCAATTCCATTGTCTCTCGCGGGCCGGCGTCAGTCGGCCGCTATATAAACTGCCTGGATCTGTAATAAAGTAGCAGTAACTTTTACCTGCTCGTTTCTTTGACACCTTACAGTGGTGACCCCCGGAGTATCCCGGAGCCATTAGCGGACTGACACTGCGACTTAGTCTTGGCTCCAGGATTTCTCCAAAACGCTCTTAGCAGCCTAAACACGGCGCTGTAACCAGCGTTTGAGCGTGCTGACTCGTCGGCGTACCCCACCAGCGTCACTAGCGGAACCACACGGCGCACGAAAGTGCGTACTGACGCGAAAAGTACCCCACTCCAGTAAGGGGTCAAAGGAGCGAGCATGGACGCGGATATCCCCTCCTTCATGCAGTTAAACGCGGACCCCGGACTCGGAGGTTTACCTACCTCCCATCACACCCGCGCCCGCCCCCGCATCGAGGCCCTCCCGCAACTCCACACCAGCGCCCCGAACACACGACGGCCGGGCAACACAATCGCAGGCCGCCCTCACCGTAAAGCTGCCGCCGTTTACACAGGGAACCCATCGATGTGGCTGCGCAGGGTGGAGAGCCACTTCAGAATCGCGGACCTGACGGACGAAATCCTACAGGCCGACACAGTGCTCAACGCCCTTCCGGAGGACGTGTACAGAAAACTCATCTCGCGAGTACCCGAAACACACACCCTCACATACAGCACCACAAAAAAGTTCCTCCTCGAAGCTTGCTCCCTGCCCATCGCCGAGCGGGCCGCCCATGCTATCGACCTTGCCATAAACCCACACGACGACCTCAATTCAAGAGACGCTTGGAGCATGGTCGTAGATCTCCTGTCACTACCAGACTTGGGTGGCACAAAGAAGCGGCAGGAGATAAGCTTCGACGGAAATCTACCTTCGCCAACTCCTCCGCAGGTACGCAACCAGATCGCTCACCCCTACACCATGCCTATCGAGGACCTCATAGAGAGAAGGTGCAACATCTCACAGACTCCGTCAAGGCTTCAGCAGCAGCTAAAACCGGCCACACAGCCGGTCAGCTCCGTCCAGCCTGAAGAGGACGAGAGCAGCCCGTCAACGCCATCGCCAACAGACGTCCACCGAACCACAGCAGATGGAGGTCCCCGGGCTTCTGTCGCTACCACAAGTGGTTCGGAAAGGATGCCCGAAACTGCCTGCCGCCCTGCTCGTTCGCCCGTTCAAAAAACGGGGGTGGCGGTGGCCAGCAGGACAGGCCGCCATGGCATCCGAAGAACCCAGGGCCTCAAAAACAGTAGGTTTTTACGTCCGCGACACCGTCTCCGGCAGGATGATGCTGGTCGACACAGGGGCCTTTAAATCGGTCTTCCCAGCATCCCAGAGGACCGCAACCAGACACCAGACCCGGCTGCTTTCCTGACGGCCGCCAACGGAACCCCATCCTCTCCTACGGCACCAGGCCCTGTCGATCTCCATCCTTGGCCAGAGTTACTCCTGGGACTTCATCGTCGCGGATGTAGGAACCCCACTCCTGGGGGCCGATTTTCTGGCGCACCGGCCTGCTAGTCGACGTGGGGCGCAAGCGCCTCCTCGATACCGACTCCTGCTGGTCTCTCCCGTTAACGGCGGGACCCAGACCCACCATCAGCGCGTCGCCCCCACCAGTATGCACACCTACTGTCGGAGTTCCCTGAGATATTTAAGCCCGAGCTTCGCCAAGTCCCCGGGGCCCCAGCCAAGCACGGCATATACCACCATATAGCGACTAAAGGGCCCCCGACACATGCGAAGTTCTGCAGGCTTCCCCCTCAGCGCCTTCAGGAGGCGAAAAAAGCATTCGCAGAGATGGAGCGGATGGGCATCTGCAGGAAAGCCTCCAGTCCATGGGCCTCCCCCCTCCACATGGTGCAGAAACCGGACGGCTCCTGGAGACCCTGCGGCGACTACAGGCGGCTCAACATTGCAACAGAGCCCGACCACTACCCTCTACCCAACATGCAGGACCTCACGGCCTCCTTTCACGGGGCCAAAATATTCACTAAATTGGACCTTCTTAAATCTTATTTCCAGGTACCTGTTGCGCCAGAGGACATACCAAAGACAGCCATCATCACGCCCTTCGGGTCCTATGTGTTCGCCTTCTCCACCTTCGGGCTGAGGAACGCCGGGGCCACCTTCCAGCGGCTCATGGACAGCATCCTGGGGACCTAAAGTTCTGCGTCTGGTACGTCGACGACGACATTCTCATATTTTCCAGGTCTCACAGCAAACACCAGAGACACATCAGGGCAGTCCTCCAGCTCCTCCAAGAGAACGGCCTCGTCGTCCGTTTCGACAAGTGTACCTTCGGCATCCAGAAAGCAGAATTCCTGGGTCACGAGGTGTCTCCGACAGGCGTCCGCCCTCTTACATCGAAAGTAGCAGCCGTAGCCAAGTTCCCGACACCCACCTCCATCAAGGCCGTCCAGGAGTTCCTTGGGATGGTAAACTTCTACAGGCGGTTCATCCCGGGATCGCGCACACCACGGCCCCCTAACGGAAGTCCTAAAAGGCCAACCAAGTCCCTGTCTTGGGGACCCAGCCAGCAGCAGGCCTTTTCCTGACGAAGGCCGCCCTCGCCAAGGCAACCGCCTTGGCACACCAAGATCCCAAGGCCGCCCTCCAGCTGACGACAGACACCAGTAACGTCGCCTGCGGTGCTGTTCTGGAGCAAATCATCAACGGCGCCCCCAGCCCATCGCCTTCTTCAGCAAGAAGTTCAATCCCGCTGAGACCCGCTACAGCACCTTCGACAGGGAACTCTGCGTGATGTACCGCGCAGTTCGGCACTTCAAGTTCCTCCTGGAGGGACGCCCTTCACAATCTTCACAGACCATCAGCCACTGGTTCACGCCTTCACGAAGCAGGGGGACGCATGGTCTTCCAGACAGCGCCACCTCTCAGCCATAGCCGAATTTACCTGTTCCGTCAGGTACCTCCCCGGCAAGAAAAATCCCGTAGCAGACGCCCTCTCCAGAGTCGAGTTGAATGCAGTGCAGCTTGGTGTAGATTACCAGGACCTTGCCAGAGAACAGGCCGCTGACCCAGAAACCCCAGCATACCGCACCGCCATCACATCCCTCAAGTGGCGGGACGTGACCCTCACCCCCGAAGGCCCCAGCCTGCTCTGTGACATCAGCACAGGTCAGCCCCGGCCTTTGGTTCCAGCCTCACGCCGCCGCCAGGTATTCGACATAATTCACGGCCTCTCACACCCCTCCGGCAGGACCACGGCCAAACTGCTTTCAAAAAGTTCGTCTGGCACGGGATGCAAAAAGGACGCCACGGCCTGGGCAAAACAGTGCCTGCAGTGCCAGACCAGTAAGGTGGGTCGTCACACGCAGTCGGGGTAGGCGAGTTCCACAGCCAGGGGCGCCGCCGCCACATCCACATCGACGTCGTCGGGCCCCTTCCCCATCAGGCGGATCCAGATACCTCCTGACGGTGGTAGACCGTTCGACGAGGTGGCCCGAAGCCACACCCATGCAAGAAGCCACCGCCAGCGCGTGCGCCGAGGCCCTGCTCTCCAGTTGGGTTAGCCGCCCGGCGCCCGGACCACATCACAACCGACAGGGGGCCCGCTTTCTCTCCGAGTTGTGGTCTGCCCTGGCTCAACTGCTGGGAACCACGCACCACACCACCACAGCATACAACCCAGCGGCCAATGGCCTGGTCGAACGGTTCCACAGGTCCCTAAAGTCATCCCCTCATGGCCCGCTGCACCGCCGAGGACTGGAAACATCAGCTGCCGTGGGTCCTCCTCGGGTTGAGAACCGCCCCAGAGCCGACGGCACCCCATCTGCAGCTGAACAAACCTATGGGGAACCCCTCGTGGTGCCGGGAAAGCTCGTGACGGATGAACGCCACTCCCCATCACTGCAGAGGCTCCGCGACGTGGCGGCAAGTTCGCCCCTTGCAGGCGCTCATACATCGACAAAGCAACCACCTTCATGCCGCCACAGCTGTCATCCACCACCCATGTCTTCGCCAGAGTCGACGCCGTCCGTCCACCACTAACCAAGCCCTACAGGGGACCCTTCCGCGTGCTGGAACGAAACAGCAAGGCGTTCCAGCTGGCACTCCCTGGCAAGGACGACTGGGTTTCAATAGACCGGTTAAAGCCCGCCTTTCTGTCGGAGAGTCCCGACAGCGACGCAGCACCCCTTCCGCCCAACCGCACTCCAGCACGCCCTCACCCCCGCAGGCGCGGCCGCCCCAGGAAGGGACCGCCCAACCAGCAGCCTCACAGGCGGGAGACCCCTCCGTTAGCTTCAAGGAGCCGCGGCACCCTTCAGCGTCCCAGCAGATACAGGGATTAGTCAGACGCGTCCCTCGTCTTGGTGGGGAGTATTTGTAAAAGTCACCTCATCGGCGCCAGCGTAGTGTTTCGGCGGCGCCATTAATTAAGTCTCCGCTGAGCATGTTTTCTTTGGTGACTTCCCATTTTCTTCAAGCTCAATTAGTCACGCCTAAAACGTGCCAGGTCACGCATTTTTAATCATTTTTACTTTATGCGTATTTATACAAATGTCACACATTGTGTATCACATGTTTCTTCATTCACAGGCATCAAGACTGTATCCATATTGTAGTTCTGTATGTTTTGTATTGTAATTTGTACTCGTTCACTGCATATTATTGTTTATTGTTTCGACCTCAGGTCACAGTCAATTTCATTGTCTCTTGCGGGCCGGCGTCAGTCGGCCGCTATATAAACTGCCTGGATCTGTAATAAAGTAGCAGTAACTTTTACCTGCTCGTTTCTTTGACACCTTACAACCTAAACCAAGCTGATTCGTTTGAATTTGGGGGCATTCTTGTAGATTACCCTGTTGGAAAAAAGGATACATAGGTTTCAGGAAATTCTCTCTCTCTCTCTCTCTCTCTCTCTCTCTCTCTCTCTCTCTCTCTCTCTCTCTCTCTTGTTAGGAGAATATTCTAGCGTAGATCATATTCATATAGATCTCGATTACTTGTAATTAAAACAAATTACTAAATTTCAATTAACAATAGTAGGCAGATAATTCTTTACACTAATATATTATGAATAGGTCTATGTTTATTCTGCATTGTTAGGTTGAAAGAGACCCATCCATCGCACCGATGGCGGTCTCTTTCGAGCACACGCGTGTGTGCGTTCGTGCTTCATATCTTCGGAGGGACCCAGACAGAGAGGGAACAAGAACACCCCGTTTTCTCTCAAGGAACGCAACTTCTACCATACAATATCTCCGTCTGTTTCTTTCTAACCATTGTTGTCTTGATATATGTACAATCACCACTACTTGCATTGCCATGCAAGCATTCTAATCATGTACTCATAATGTTCCACCGAATCTTCTGTATCAAGCTGTATGTATGTTTCTGTTTGTGAAGACGCCAAACGTCTTGCCATTTCACATATATTATGCTACTGCATTGTATTCATTAATCTGTCTCGAATCTCATGCAATTGGCCATATGTAGAATTTCCTGCCCTTTCCATTGATATATGTTTTATCACTGTACGTTTATTATCTCTCTCACAATTGTCATCTGTTTGTCTGCCGACAAACACAGATGTCCGAAACATTACCTCTGTTTTGCTGTCTGTGTGTAGACGCTACTTTGCTGCTCGCACAGGCCAATAACATCTCCGAAGATTCTGTACATACATTCAGTAAGGAACCACCAATAAACCTGTCAACACCCAGCCAGTATGTCACTCAATCCTGTCCTTACAAGGTTACCATATGAAAAATATTCGAAGACACTACAAGCAGTATACCAGCAGCACCAAAAACAAGAATAACCACAACAAGAGCCACAATAAAACGGCTGAATATAAGATAGGACTATAATCCAAATGTCATATGCCGCGTAAACCGACAAAAAGACATAGGTCTACAGTACATCATTTTTTATGATCCTATTATTTCGAAAGAAGATAATGTCCTTACGAAAATTCTCAGTGAATTATATCCAGTATGATTCGCATAGCCTATCATACTGCAACTTGAGTTAAACATACTGTAGGCATATTTGGTTTTGTAGAGTGCTGTCACTGCTTGTCATTCCACAGAATGTGTAAACAATAGCAGTGAAATCGATTAAATTGATTTTATGACTATTAAAATGTAGTAAAATTTCCTAAAATCACGATGAAATACTAGTCTGCACAGCTCTGAGACAGTCTTTGTGTTTAAATTTAGAATGGTGAACACGCTTCACAATATCAGACGGTAATTATCATTGTCCTGTAGTTAAGTGCACCGATTCGAACACACACATTGCCCATGTCGCCTCCGTGATCAGGTGAACCTCATTTAAGAAAACAACATTGCAGCATCACAGGACACTCCTGACTTCATTTGTATTTCCCTATTTTTCTACCATTTTTAGGGAGATGTGTAGTATGATTTTATTTCAGGGGATAATATAACGTTTCCTTTTGATAATCAACAGAACTTCTTTTAGTTCAGTAAAACAACCATTGCTAAATTAATGAAGATGAAAAGAACCACTGCTAAACCAACTTTTATATTATGTAACTTACCAAGTGTGAGGTTGGCGGACATGGGCTAGCCTAGCCTAGCCTAAACACATGTGTAAACATAAGTATGTCAACTCTCACCTGCCAAAGGAGAAATATCCTCATTAGTCATACTGTCTTATCATACGATATTAATGGGTTGATGCATTCAGTTAGCATAACTCAGGCTATCCCATCTTCGTCTATTCAGGGTGAGAACAATACGATGAAGAGCTCAGCACGTCCTTTATTCTTGCTAGCTGTTTACAAAGTGCGCGGGAATTCACCCCGCGTGGGTAAAGTTCATAACATCACAAAACAGAACCACTCCTACTCTGATACATATGCATTACAAAAGTTACTTTACAGAAGCGTGAAGATATACAAAAATACACGAATACAAACATCACATTCATGAACAACAACTGAATACTGAAGCAAAACAATTCCTAAAGAACTTCACGGCTACCATGGCATGTAACCACAGAGAGGAAGCTCACTGCTGATACGTAACACCAAGTAATTACATAGCTATTACTTTCTACTTTAACAGCAGCTTTAGAATTGAAAATTCGTGATAGCGCTCTTTTGTTTTGGTGCAGGTAAGTGCCCTGCCCGCTTCCGGGGAAGTATAGGTACAACATAGCTCAGTTCGTTTCTACTACCCAATGACCATACATCAGTTGTCCAGCAGCTTTGTTTTGAAGTTCAGGAGTTTTCACCGGATGGTTTTTTTTGAAGGACATGGCGAAGTATTCCTTGATTTGGTAGCCTCTGCGATATATTTTCACAGCTTAGATAAGCTTAGCTTAGTTTTTGTGATTTTTGTGACTAGTAACCAGTATTGCAGTCATGGCTGTAATACTAAGTTAACCTCCTCTAAATATGACGCGCATTTAGTATGTTATCATTGCCGAAAAAAGTGTGTTCTCCTGAATTGACATACAAAGAATGTAGGGACTGGGACAAAGTAAAATGGAGAATTTTGACCAGCCATGTAGATAAATTAGAGAAGGCTAGGCATAGAACGGCGGCTGCTAGAGCTGAAGCTAGAGCTTCAGTGTCCTCTACTCCAAAATTGGTCCTTTCGACACCTGTGACCTCTCGCTCACCTATTCCTACTTCTCTCACTCTCCCTACGACTCCGTTACCTGGTTCCCTTCCCTCTGAACCTAGTGCCATTGCCAGTCTCAAAGCTCAGATAGATAAAAATTTTTATTCATTAGTGAATACAGTTGCTCAAACAGGAGCTTCAGTCCTTTAAGATAAGGCAAGTGTTGATCCCAGTGGAAGCATCGGTGCAAGTGCTAGTACTAGTGTTGTGTCAGTGGAGGGGGTGGCTTCTTGTCCCACCGATGCTCCTAGCTGGAGGTCCCTGCCAAACTCCCCTGCACCTGGGAGGAGGCAAACTGTAAGTCCAAGGGAGGTCAGTGGGATTTGCCCACGAGCAGTTGTTCCCTCAACCAAACCTGTCGCTACCAGTGGGCCACACTTTGTCCTCCAGTGGTTCTGATTCCGAGCCCAAAGGACGCGGTTGGTGGTTTCAGGATTCTTCCAGACCTTTAAAAAGGCACATCTTGGATGAACAGCCATCGATTCCTTGTTAGCACCAAAATGATCAAGAGCCCTCATGGAGCCACTGGGACGATAGAGAGCTCCCGTTGGACACCGAGCTCCCAGTGGCTCGTAAGCGCCCATTGGCTCATAAGCGTACAAAGGGATCAACTTCTCCCATGGGATCTGGGCTCCCAGTGGCTCATAAGCATGCATTGTGATCAGGCGTGCAGTAGCTCCCGACATCCCATTGGCTTCCAGTTTTCGTCCAGTGTTGTGTTGGATTATGTGCCTGAGGGTTCTTCTGACTCAGATGATCCTATTTCAGCAGATCAACCTATTTCAGTGCCTTCTCTTAAACAAACTTCAAAGACTGTATCCTCTTCTCCTATCGCTGAACAACCAAAGGCGACCCTAGTACCAGCTCCTCAAGATCCTTCATTGCTCCCCATCCATTAATGATTGGATAACATCTTGGAGCTTCTGAGGAAACTTCGTCTTCTCCTCAGAAGCTGGAGGAACCACATCAGGACTTGGCGCTATCCTCTATTTCGTCAGCAGAAGAGGAACCTGAACATGAACAGCCTTCGTCTTCTTACGCATCCCTGTTAAACTACTTTCTTTTCTGCTTTCTATCATTCTTTTCCACTGCAGCGCTTTCTTCTACTGATTCTTCATTCATGCTACAACAACCAGCAAGCTCAGCTAAACTCCCGAAGATGATTCTCTCGATTTCCTCCAAGAAAGCATTGTCGGGTATTGACTCCTGGTTGACTGAGAAGAGAGAGTTGGGCAAAGCAGTATTTTGCTCTCCTCCTTCGTGCCTCTTGAAGAGGAGGTATGTGTTTTATGCGACCAGGGAAGCACCCTCCTTGGGAGTTTCTGCCTCCTCCCAAGGAGACTTCTCCGACCTCATTGATCCTGCTCGTAGCTCGGCCTTCAACATGGCAAAAATTGTGTTTTTTTCCTCTGAGCTCGACCGCTTGGTGAAAGACACCTACAAAGTATTCGAGATCTTCAGTTTCCTCGACTGGACGGTGGGCGCTTTAACAAAGAAGATTGCGGATTTTTCTTCTCTACAAGACAATTTCGCTGCAGACTGGCTAGGGGTTCTTTCGTGCGCCGATAAGGCGATTAGAGATGGGGCACAAGAACTAGCTGCTCTCTTTTCCACAAGTATGTTAAAGAAAAGAGACCAGAGATCCTCTCTTCTTTTCACCCCACTGGACAAAAGCAGCCTTTTCCCTTGAGCGATGGTGTAACGAGTAACTACAGAATTTCAGAAGAAGGCTACACACGATCTTCTTGCTCAGTCGACCAAACGACCGAAGGATTCCAGCCGTGCCCCTTCAGTATCATTTAATCCTCATCCATTCTCTCCTTTTCAGCCACAGCCCTTTCGAGGTAGCAGAGGAAGAGCTCCCTCTTGCCCACGCATGAACCCAAGATCTGTTTGTCCTGTTGCAAAGAAATCTTCATCTAGACTAGTCTCTAGCAAGTGAGACTCCGGTCCTCTGTCTCCCAGTGGGTGCCAGATTCCTATATTTTTGGAAGCAGTGGGAGACCAGGTCAGTAGAGCCATGGGTACTTCAAGTACTCAAGGAAGGATATTCTATACCCTTCAAGGAGAAACCTCCTTTGGCGTCCTTTCCCATCACCTTAAAGGAGTACTCAGAAGGCTCGGAGAGGTTTTTGGCCCTGTCAAAGGAAGTTGCAGCTTTTCTCTAGAAAAGAGCAATAGGGGAATTAGAAGACTTACCATCAAAGGGGTTTTACAACCGCCTTTTTGTAGTCCCCAAGGCATCAGGGGGTTGGAGACTGGTCCTGGCCTTCTTCGTTCAAACCACGAAGTTCAAGATGCAGACAAACAACTCAGTTCTCGTTGCAATTCATCGAGGAGACTGGATGGTCTCCATAGACATGAAATGCTTACTTTCATATCCCAATCCACTGAGATTCCAGGAAATTTCTGAGATTTGTATCCTAGGACAGGGTTTACCAGTTTCAAGGTCTGTGCTTCAGGTTGTCTACAGCACCTCAAGTCTTCGCCAGAGTACTCGCCCCTCTATCACAATGGCTTCACCTGATGGGCGTGAAAGTATGACTATATCTGGACGACTGGCTCCTATGATCATCATCCCAGAAGAAATGTACGGAGGACCTTCTTAAAACTCTGCAGTTAGCCCAGGACTTGGGCATTTTAATCAACCAAGAAAAGTCCCAACTAGTCCCTTCTCAATCAATAGTCTATTTGGGGATGAGGACAGACTCTCGGACTTATCGGGCTTTTCCGTCAGACAAGAGAGTGCAGTCATGCACCTAAAAGATCCGTCACTTTCTGAATCTTCATTACTGCTCTGCCAACGATTGGATGAGCCTTCAAGGAATCCTCTCCATTGAGATGTTCGTACCATTGGGGAGACTGCATGTGAGGCCTTTACAGTTCTTCCTAAAGGCCAGTTGGAGGAGGAAGACTCTCCCGGATTCCTTTGTATTCCTCATCACCCATGAAATAAAGGAGGATCTTTGGTGGCGGCTCGAAGAAGGAAGGTTTCTCATAGGAAAGTCTCTATTTCATCTGAGCCTGAGCCTAACATTATTCTCCGACGCATCGGATCCGGGTTGGGGAGCAGTTCTAGGATGTCTGGAAGTTTCAGGAACGTGGTATCTACAAGAGAGAAAACTTCATATAAACCTGAAAGAGTTGAAGGCGATTCACCTGGCACTTCGTCATTTTGCTGCAGCGACTCACAACGCAGTGGCCGCGGTTCATTCCGATAACACAACTGCTCTAGTATATATCCAGAACCAGGGAGGAGCACACTCCTTTTCACTCAGATAGTCTTTGTTCAGGGCAAGTCAAACATATTCGCGGACAAGTTGAGCCGTTGCAAACAGGTTCTACCCATGGAATGGTCGCTGAACCAACAGGTGTGCACCGACCTGTGGAAACGGGGAAAACCGTGGGTAGATGTGTTTGCAACGTCCAGGAACCATTGCCTCCCTCTGTATTGTTCTCTGGCACCGAACCCTCAAGCATGGGCAATGGGTGCGATGCTCCAGGACTGGTCAGACCTGGAGATGTACGCCTTTCCTCCATTCAGGTTAGTGAGGGAAGTAATAAACAAGTTCAGGAATTCCCATCGCACACCAGTGATTCTGGTGGCCCCCTTTTGGCCTCAAAAGGAATGATTTCTGGACCTTCTGGAACTTCTGTCGGACTTTCCACGGCTTCTCCCACAGAGGAAAGATCTGCTCAGACAACCTCATTTCAACCAGTTTCATCAAGGTTTGTCCACTCTCGCTCTGACAGGCTTCAGACTGTCAGGAAGCTTGTCAGAGTGAACGGGTTTTCAAGAGAGGTTGCGAGTGCTATTGCAAGATGTAGATGTGAATCTTCTTCCAAGCTCTACCAAGCTAAGTGGGCAGTATTTCACAGATGGCATAAGGAACGTAACATCTCTTCTTCTTCTACCTCTATAGCCCAACTAGCTGAATTTTTACTCTACCTGAGATATTCACAGGGCCTATCAATGTCTACAATCAAGGGCTATAGATCCATGCTGAACTCAGTGTTCAAGCATAGAGGTTTGGACATTTCCTCTAACCCAGACATTTCGGAATTGGTTAAATCCTTTGATACCAAGAAATGGAAGTCACAACTTCCAGTGTCATGTAACCTACTGTAGATGTAGTGCTACATTGGTTATCAGACCCTCCTTTTGAACCAATTCACACATCTTCTTTTAGAGATTTATCCAAAAAGACAATTTTTAATTGCCTTAGCCACAGCAAAACGAGTCGGTGAGCTGCGCACTCTGGATAAACAAGTCGGTTTTTCCCAAGAGACTACAATGTGCACATACATTCTAGGTTCCTTAACTAAAAACGAGAACCCTTCTAATCCATGACCTCGTTCCTTTTCCATTCAGAGCCTTACGGAACTGGTGGGACCTTCAGATCAAGAGAGTGTTGTGCCTAGTGAGAGCATTGAGGTATTACATCAAGAGAACCAAGAACATCAAAGGGGATTTTCGTAATCTCTGGTGCTCGGTTAAGAATCGTTTCCATCCTCTCTCCAAGAATGCTATTTCATTCTTTTTGTGAAACATTATTGTGGAATCTCACTTGGGGATTCAAGAAGATGGTTTACCCTTGTTAAAGGTAAAGCCCCATGAAGTGTGGGTGGTAGCCACATCCTTGGCTTTCAAGCACAATCTCTCTCTATCTACGGTTATCCAATCGACTTATTGGAAGTGTTGCTCAGTCTTCGCCAACCATTATTGACGTGATATCGAGACAATTTTCAAGGACTACAGTACGCTGGGTCCGTTCTCCACAGTTGGCGTGGCACTAGGGAATGAGGGGTAGGAGTGATCCTTCTATTTTCCTCTACCTCCTAGCCTTCTTTAAGGTTGTTGAGTTTTGGGAGCCTGGGGGTACTTGGTACATGGAGTACCCTGTGATCTGTGTTTTTTACGGTTGGATAATAAGCTTTTAATTGGTGCTCAGGTAATATTGTTTTTTATGGTTGTGTTGGTTGGTGGATAAAACCTCCTTTACTAAGGTATATAGAAACACTGATCCTATTATGCGCTGGATGCCCCAGTAAAATTTTATTACCCAAGTTAACTCCTCTCACCACCAAAGCTGACTCCCCAGCGAAAAACAAATATCTTCCGCTCCTACGATGTCCAGTTTATGACCCTGGACATCGCACACTTTATCCTCTGAACACCTTAGCAGATACTGAGAAAACATCGATTGACAAAGGTCAAAGTCCACTAAACTGATTGGTGCCCCCGTTTACCTCCGGCTTCCATGCTCCTATGTCTCCCAAAAATCCTATATGACATGAACATTTTATCCTTCCCCATTCACTTGTTCTGCCCTCCAAAAATCCTGTCTATTTTAGGCTTCTTTGGTATCCTCCTTGAGGAGCTTTCTTATAACTGCTCCCAAAATTCTGACTCATTGGCCTATTATTACTCTTTTTAAGTAACGGACAGAACCTCCAATTGTGTGCAGAATTCTTACACATACAACAATATTTAATTTAGCAATACTTCTTTGTAAGCCCTTGCTTACTGCAATTGAAGCAATGAAATTGTGGTGCTTGATCCATATATCTTCTATCACTCTCTACTTTACCGCAAAAATCACTGGAGGCAAAATTTGATTCTCTCTCTGGGAAGTTCCTTTGGCCTACCGTCGTGGCTTTCGGCATGCCATTGAAAGATGTGCTATCTACCTTTGGGCATTTTGACATGTGCTTTTTGATTTGGGAAAAGGTAAAAAACTCATCGGAGGTGGCCTCTACCGGACCATCAAAACTGCTCACTATTGCATCTGGTACATCACACAGCAGCCACGGGAAATGCAGCAACTTCTGAAACTTCCCTAACGATATAAAATCACCACATACCCAGCTCAAGCCTTTCAATTTCCCTACCAAATCTGAACCTGCATCAAATAACTGCAAGCTAAAATCCACCATAGAACTCTGCCCTTTCCTAATTTTGTAAAATGCCCTCATATTCCGAACCAAATCACCACATTCATCCGCCCCATAGGCAGTTCTCAGAAATTTCTTAAAGTCATCCCAAGAGTGACATTTTCTGAATTCAAAGCTATGACAATGCTTCTCAGTATCTCAGATTTCCAAAACCAGAAAGCCCTTAGCCTTATTAAAGGCGTCTTTATCATCTGTGATTTTCTTTGTAGTCAAATGATTTTCAACGCTCAATAAAAATCTCAACAAGTTATCTCAAAACCCCATTCACCAAACCCACAAAGGGCTGGATTGGCAAAGTGAAAGTTGTGACCCTATGAATCAGAGTCTTATCATTTGACGTCTCCCCGTCTGACATTTCGCCAACTTTCTCCTTCTTATCTCTGCCTGAAGGTAAAATATCCCTTGCTCCCTGATAAAAAGAGCCCAGTCTTAAAATCATGCTCACTAAGGAAGTAAATCACCCCTTACATGCGCTCAATCAATTTCAAGGTTAGCTCCCGAGATCTCCCTACCAGAAAAGAAAACGAAAGAATCCCAGAAGTAAAATCCACCCTTTGATATCACCCCTGCTTTGTTTCCATGCAATATACGCTGACCACTCAACCAAGACCGAGGTGATTCACTGAGTAGAAAAACCACCCATTACATCCTACACACAGCACAATCAAGAATAACTTGATAAGGAGAAAATAAGAAAAGAAAACAATGAATAAAATCTGCATATAAAAATAACATGTTTCAACCCCCCAATAATTCATTAAGAGAAAAATGAAAGACAGAAGAGAGAAAATAAAACCTTAAACCAACTAAAATGGATAATAAAAAAAAAAAAAAAGAAAAACACACTTTTTCCCCTTAACTCACATCATTGCACCTGCCGACTTGATATAATGACTGCACGTCAATATAAAAGCACAAAAGTATATAATTATGTCGAAAACCACAGTAAAATACCCGACACTCGATAATCACCACTTCACCAAACCACTCATTGAGGACTCATTTCTCAGTCACCATGCCCGGTTACCTTCACGATAAAAATGCAAACTCTAGCATTTCTCCCTTAGCTCCGAAGTACCAACCACACCAAATACCCACCGACAGCGCCCTATTCATAATGTGTATTTTTATTGTGTGTGCACTAAATTCTAACAACATCTATACCTCTCTTCGGTGTGAGCTCATAACACTAAAAAGACTTAGTGCATTACCGCTGCCACCACTCTTATCCGCCCCCCCTCCAGACATGGATGGGAGACACTTGCCTCAGAAGGTTGGCACTGGTAGCTTGTGGCCTTGAGGACCCCTCTCTCTCTCTCTCTCTCTCTCTCTCTCTCTCTCTCTCCTTATCTTTCTCTCATTTTACTGAAATATCCTAACCTAGTGTGGAAATCAGACTGGGTGTACAAAAATAATTTATTCTGTAAAACTAGCAACATGTTATGTAAAATAAAAAATATGTATGATAAATAGTAAAACCCATTAAGCCACACCCCCAGAAGCAAAGATTAAACTAAGAAAACACAATGTGTGGAGATTAATTCCAGTCCCCCAGCAAGTCACCTAGCAGTTCCACATTATTTCCATGTCTCTCCCCAAATATTTTGTCTATCACCAGTTCATTTTAGGTGGCTAACATGCCATGACTGGTTATGGTTCCCACCCGAAACATCTGTAAGGAACAGAGCCATCTCCCATTATAAATCAGAACTCATTCACTTCATATCACACAGAAATACATATTAAAAAGAAACCAAGAAATAATAACTGGGAGTTAAACACTGGAAAATTTGTCATTTTCTATGTTAAACACTTACCTTTTCAGCACTTTTTCAGCAAAAAGGAATCCTGATCCCAAAATGTTCCAGCAAGTCTTACTGGCTTGGCCATTTTTCACAATACACAGACTAACACCCTTAGAATCCGACCATTACCGGACCAAGCTTCTAGAAGCTTCGGTCCAGAACAGTGACGGAAAGTTCCACCCACCCCATGTGCCTCTGACACCTGCTGTATCCAAAGGTGACTGTACTAAAGGTGTCGAATTAGCAAATGGCCAGGTCATAAACCATCCACCTGCGAGATCGCTGATTATTGCAAGAGTTCATATGTCACAAGCACTCACACAAATACCCAAGTATTCAAGTACACATATATAAATATAAAATATAGTGTGTATATCTGTGTATATGATCTACCTATTCATTAATTTTTGTTAGGCATTTACAATGATCTATTGCATGTCCCCACGCTTGCGATGGCAGGAAATAACAATATGTAATTTTTTAAAAGAGATGAGAGAAAGAGAGAGCAATGAATATGTACGTATGGCGTTTTCTCTATCTTTTATTTTCTTTCCCCTAACCGCAACCCACAGCGTTGACTAACAGCTAGCTTAAGTCAACAGAAGCAAAATGGACTTTACAGAAATCTGGAAGCCACAGAGTGATGGAGTTATAAGCAAATTTCCAAGGTAAGGAGCAAGCGATAACCTTTGCAAGAAGAGAGATAAAAAATACACTTTATGGCCTTTCTCTTGTGACTCGGTCAACTGCAGTTGCGCACTCATGTCTAAGTTATAGTAAAACTGTTCTCTTTGGACTGTTGCTGCAAAGTTACTCTGTTTTTCTGGGAACATTATGCCAACGGCAAACAGTTTAGACCACCTGCTTAGTACTACTGTATTTGTCAATCTTTAAGAACAAATGATGAATATTCAGCACAACAACAAAATTAAGCTGCGCGTGCTCACCTTTAGTAGCAGAGGGGAGTTTCCGTAACCAGTCGACGAAAATATTTTTTGGCAGAGGTGGCCATTATGACGTACATGTTTGCTTGCTTGTCATTTGGAACACGGTCAACATAACATTTCTGAGGTTTGTTCAAGTATAGTATATTCATGCAACACCAGTCAGGCATTTACATTGGCTGGTGTTATTTTTATTCAGCAAGATGAGTGGTTAATGTAAGTATTTGTAAAAGATAACATTCTTCTTGCATTCTGACTCGTTCTGAACTATTCTGACCTTACCATGTTGATCTAGGCCCTCGTCGTTAAAATACACGATGTCTTGGCAGGCAATTCAAGACCAGGTGCTCAAAAACAAACACCCACTCTCACAGTCACACAACATAAAAAGGCTGAAATCATTTTGAACGCGTGTTTTTTTTATAACTTGAACAATCCACCTAAACCCTCGTCACATACATGAATAAAAACTGAAGTGAAAACAGGACCCTCATAACCTGATCTGAAATTTCTTTTATAAACTTCTTGCTTCCAGACTCACTTTTCTTTTGTTTTACTCATAATCAGAACATTGTTTAGAACTGTAATCCAAGGAAAGCCGTTATCACGCACGGCTGATCTGGGTTCCTTGGGAAGGGAGAGAAGATAAAGCGTATTTGCCGGAATAGATACCTCCTTACCAGTTCTTCCTAATTTCTAGCATCTCAGTTGTAGGAGTAGAGCAGCTGAAAGATGCTGACCAAAAGGATCATAGCTTACCCAAATAGTAGGTGACAGCCAAGACTGATGCAGAATACAAGACAAAGGGCGAAAGAACTTCACCCCTAATAATGACATTTTATATAATTTTTCCAGACTGGAGAAACGAGGCAAATCCTACAGTTGAAGATATCTCGTGCCTCAAGTGATGGAGCTAGTCCATTATCATTAGTTATCTTGGAGCTAAGAAGAGTGTTGAGCATATAACAAGCAGTTTTTATTGGCCAGGAGTGCTTGCAGACATCACCAGGTTTAGCGGTATTGTGATGTTTGCCAGAAGACTGCTCCGAGGGGCCATACCAGAAAGTCATTGATGGGAGAGCTGTTCAGAAGAGTAGCTGTAGGCCTGATTGAATCTATATCATCAGTGTTGGAGAACGGTAACAGATATGTACGTTATATACAGTATATATATATATATATATATATATATATATATATATATATATATATATATATATATACATAGATATATATATATACATATATATACACACACACACACACACACACACACACACATATATATATATATATATATATATATATATATATATATATATATATATATATATATATATATATATATATATATATATATATATATATATATATATATATATATATATATTTATATATATATTTATATATATATATATTTATATATATATATATATATATATATATATATTTATATATATATATATATATGTATACTGTATATATACATATATATATATATATATATATATATATATATATATATATACATAAATTTCTGACTCACATCAGGATTGAACCCAGGTCTTTCAATTGAAAGGGCGGTGCCCACTAGGCCATACAAGTCATTAAAAGAAGTTGGAACCTGAGTGCAACTGCACCCAAGGAATTACCTGGGGAAGCTAACTACTTGCATACCAGCATGCTTTCCCCAACTTCCCCACTCAGCAATGACCCAATTGACAGAATTTCATTCGAATGATCCCTTCTGAGTGAATAAGATAGAAATAATCAACACACAATCACGTGTGGAACAGAAATAAATTTCTGACTCACATTAGGATCGAACCCAGGTCTTTCAACTGAAAGGCAAGGGCGCTGCCCACTAGGCCATACAAGTCATTAAAAGAAGTTGGAACCCAAGTGCAACTGCACCCAAGGAATTACCTGGGCAAGCCAACTACTTGCATACCAGCGTGTTTTCCCCAACTTCCCGACTCAGCAATGACCCAATTGACAGCATTTCATTTGAATTACCCCTTCTGAGTAAATAAGATAGAAATAATCAACACACAATCACGTGTGGAACAGAAATAAATTTCTGACCCACATCAGGATCGAACCCAGGTCTTTCAATTGAAAGGCAAGGGCACTGCCCACTAACCATACAAGTCATTAAAAGATTTTGGAACATGAGTGCAACTGCACCCAAGGAATTACCTGGGCAAGCCAACTACTTGCATACCAGCGTGTTTTCTCCAACTTCCTGACTCAGCAATGACCCAATTGACAGCATTTCATTCGAATTACCCCTACTGAGTAAATAAGATAGAAATAATAATCACACAGTCACGTGTGGAACAGAAATAAATTTCTGACTCACATCAGGATCGAACCCAGGTCTTTCAACTGAAAGGCCAGGGGCGCTGCCCACTAGGCCATACAAGTCATTAAAAGAAGTTGGAACCTGAGTGTGCAACTGCACCCAAGGAATTACCTGGGCAAGCTAACTACTTGCATACCAGCGTGTGTTCCTTAACTTCCCGACTCAGCAATGACCCAACTGACAGCATTTCATTCGAATTATCCCTTCTGAGTGAATAAGATTGAAATAATCAACACACAATCATGTGTGGAACACAAATAAATTTCTGACTCACATACAGATCGAACCCAGGTTCCAACTTCTTTTAATGACTTGTATGGCCTAGTGGGCAGTGCCCTTGCCTTTCAATTGAAACATGCTGAAATGCAAGTAGTTATGATGATGGAGCAATGCGAGTCTGAAGTCAGTTCGGCGAATGTGGTGAATATCTTCAAATTTTCTGTTCCCAAAATGACCTGTGCCAGAACCACTGGCACACACCACCTCCTATAACCAGTGCCAAGTATAAAGCTGCCAACAATGACTACCAGTCCCCTGAACCCCAGAGCGACTTTAGAATCTTGCAGGCACAGTGGAGGTGTTCTTCAGTAAGCAGGCAGGAATTAGCTCCCCTACCTCTTGAGCTCAATACTAACCGAAGACCAGACGTCGACTCCCTGTCATTCGCAGACTACTTACGATGACAGCTCATGAAAAGGAAAAATGCTTGCTAACCACTGTTGTTAAATATGCAAACAAGCCCATTCATATTTACAATACACTCATCACCAACAACCTTAACAGGTTTCCAACTATTAAACAATTTCACTTCAAAATTCAACAATACCATAATATATATATATATATATATATATATATATATATATATATATATATATATATATATATATATATATATATATATATATATATATATATTGTTACGTGTGTGGGTCTTGGCTGATCATGTATTATTCAATTTACGTAATTTTTACGGCCCTGCAGACCAAGAATACACGTAATCTGCCACTTGAAGCCAAAAGTTAACCTCAAAGGCAGTCGTTAATTAGCCAAAGGTCGCCAGTTAAGGGTAATTAACCTTAACAAGAATATTTGAGATGAATTTTAGATTTCAAACGCAACGGTTCTTCCAAACATTCGGACGCTAGGCATAAAAAAGCATCGAGACTTAACTGTTTGCTTACCCTAAATCCTAGGCATGTACTGGAATAACGGGGTTGAAGCTAACAATATAATAATTTGGCTTAATCTAGACTTCGTACAAGCGATTACCTTCAATGGTGGCCGGAGAATGAAACAAAGAAAGAGTTGGAAATACAGAAAAGAGGTTAAAAGAATGGACGAAGTTTCGAACAGCACACAGACTCTACCTTAAGGACGAAGCGTTGGCGCGCATTTACAATGGACGTGCTGAAGTTCGGGTGTGTGTTTCTTGCTCCACCATTCACTAATAAAATAATAGACAAAGGCGGTGTTAGAGCCACCTTCCAGACGTCTGCTCTCGTCGGCGGCTATTTTCTCTCTCTTTCTTCCCTGACCGGCCTGGGTCAAACAGTCATCCCAGTGTCCGCGTTCTGGTTCAAAACATTCGCCAAGAGACAGGTAGAAAGGAAAAAGGACCTTAGGACCACCTATTTTTAAGGCTGATATGGGAATTTTCCTATAAGGGAAAAAATGGCTAAATGCTACCTCCTTTTCAACGGACGTTAAAGTTTGAACTGCAGACGCTCCTACTCTAGACAATGTCTTTCCCGGGGTCAGTCAGGCTGATATTACTTACAATCAAAGTTACGAGGGCGAACAGCAGTAATATTTGTAAAAATATATATATATATATATATATATATATATATATATAAATATATATATATATATATATATATATATATATATATATATATATATATATATATATATATATATATATATATATATATATATATATATATATATATACAGTATATATATATAATATATATATATAGATATAGATATATATCTATTAGGGGAACAGGATATCCAGAAGACATGGTAACATTGCAGACATTATTCCTTAGAATATAACAGACACACAGCCAAGCTTTCAGGAATACATGATTTTTCCCATCATCAGGGTCACTTATCTATAGAATGGCATAAAAAATAAAGAGAAACAGTAAGAAAACTATATTGATTGACTAAATCGAAAAGTATTAAAACAGTTGTAATTGACAACACTTTAAGATACATAATAATAAAAAGTAAAAAAGGAGCATAAAACCCAAGTTAACTGCAAATCAAAACTGATAAAAGAGCAATGACTAAGTAATAAGATATTCCGTACTAAGCAGAAATCGTCAAATAAAAACACTGAGCAGATAGCTACTGAGAGAGAAAAAAACATGGATATTCAAAATAATAATAATGATAATGTAGTACAAAATACTGGAGAACCTACTGTTCATGTCATAGTTAAATGATAACTGGGCGAGTTAGAAGACTGCGAATGGAAGAGGGTGAAGTGGTGTGGGTAAAAAAAAAAAAAAAGAAAAAGAACAAGCAAACTATGCAGTGAACACTGCAACAGAGGTGGCTTGGCTATTGAGTGTTGGTGATAGTTGTTTTAATATGAAGGGACTCTAAAAAGGGGAGAGTGTCTGTTTTTTGTTTGTCCGAGTATTTGAAAATTACTGTATTGTATGTGATGGTGGCAAGATATGGCATGAAGTCTAATGGCATTATTTTTCTTTTCTGCTTAAAGCTAAGCCTGGACAATGGCTGACACCATAGATATAGAGAGAGAGAGAGATTGACAGCATATGATAGCCAGGCAGTCTGTAGCATGCATTGCCTGACGCCATCGCTGTGTTGATTCTTATGTAAACAATAACGCAACTCATGGGAAACCCTGTACTCTTTAAAAGGTGTTTTCTCGGCTGTCCTTCAACACTATCAAATGATTTATGCACCATTTACTAAATACAATATGTACTGTTTGCAGAAATAAAAATATTTAATTTTGCTGGCATTTTTTTTCTACAGTTAAGCCGTAAAGTTTTGCAGATATGGCGACGTTACAACATTAGGATCATACTGCATTGACAGCCAATTTTCTCAGCAGTCTTTAAAGATTGGTAAATGATCTTTACAACATTTACCAAGGACAATGTGTATTACATATAGAAGTAAAAATACTAATTCTGTCTGCTGTAGTTTTTATACACTTGAGCAATAAAGCTGACCAGTTTTCCGACGTTATGAGCCTTTCTTTCCTCCATAAATTTAGTTTTACACTCTAGAGGCAAAACTAATTATTATCGTTCTTTATTCATGGGTCAAACTGACAGGCAGTGAAGTTGGACAACAGTATGCTAAAATAATTGTCATCTGCAACGGTGTCAGCCCATAAAAGCTTCATCCGCAGGCGTAACCATATTATTAATAGCCTAGGTTTAATAGCCTGATACCTAACACCAATATTCAATAGTCTGTACAGTCATTTCATAGGACTTTGAAAATTACTGTACCTGATGCTATTAATGGGGATACAATTAATATTGTATTTTGCAGGGGTGTACAAATCTTGCCGTTGCCAGCACTGGTGTATTGCCGGCTTGTCCCTTCTGGTTACTTCTTCTTACATTAAATCTACTTTGGTAGCCAAATTGTTACCTTTTAACATATTCTGGACTTCAAAGTCTTTTGCAGAAACTTAAGCTCATGCATACCAGGAGGTTTGAAAATGTACTTTGGCAGAAAATGCTTGCTGCATATGTGTGATCCATCGTTTGGGTCTTTATCCCTTCTGCAGTTTCTAACCCAAGTAAAGCAGTAGTCTTGATCTTTGTTCTTGTCAGGAAATCTTAAACACAAAATTGACAAAAATTAGTCCTGAATCACATATATCACATATCATTAACAACAGACTTCCTACACTGACCTGCAGACATTTTTAAGGTATACTTGAACCTACAAGGCTACTCACAGATCTTATAAGAGAAACTATATATCTAATTACAGTATACAAGTAATTACAAGCTGCATTAATTCATATTCATACAGCTGTGATTTAGGGGAGAGTACACTGTATGCACTGTACAGAACCAGATGAAAGCATTTGAACCATGACATAGAAGCCGTTGTGAGAGAGGCGCGAAATAATGAGCAGGAAGACAAGTACTGCTAGTTTATTGATGAAGCGAGCCCCTTATAAAGCGGGATGCGGACGTCTGCATACTTCTCAGAGACCGCGAGTACAAAGATTTGCAGGTGACCTGAGGTCAAACTAATTCTTTACAAAAACAGGACAGGTTCATACAGAAAACATAGTGACCAATAATGTCTGATACATAACATAAATAATTCGTTACTTGTACATAAAGCATGATTATTTAGAAAGACAATAAATATACAATTTACAATTATGGTGATAAACATATGTTCTGGTCGACCCTAGGTCGATGTGAAGGCACCGCAGACAAAACGGGATGTTCACTATAGAGAATGCATTGAGCGGGGACTTTACAATCCTCCTCACGCCCTCCAAGACGGAGGCAACATCTGATCAAAGCAGGTATCTGCTGGGGCAACGAAGGGGGCCTCGCTTTCTCGATGTCAATTGGAGAGGGTAGTTGCCTTCCTCGGTGTCCTCTAGAGCGGTTTGTTGGGGTGCCTTCCTGTCTGGTTTCTGGGTTTTTCAGGGATGCCCACACCTCCTTCCTGCTCCCGGGGCTGTCCAAGGAGGTGCCACATCCTGCGGGAGGCTTTGGGGTTCGCCTCCATTGTCCTCCTCCAGGAATGCGGGTTTGAGATGATCTATAGATACCCAGTCTTCCCGCCTGTGGAGGGCTACTCGGAATGCCTTCTTGTTCCTTTCCAGTACAAGGAAAGGTCCTCTGTAGGATCTAGTTAAGGGTGCGTGTACGGCGTCGTCCCTGACAAAGACGTATGTGGCGGAGGATAGTCCAGGGGGCATGAAGGAGGACGTCCTGTCGGTGAATGTCCTTTGGCAGAGGGCGAATTTTCCAACCCTGTCATGGAGCCTCTGCGTCCGTATGTCGTCCCTGTCCTCTGCGATGAGTTCCCCCGGGACTACCAGGGTCTCCATGTAGACTTTTTCCACTGAGGAGGGATCGCCGCTGGCTCTGGGGGTGGTTCTCAACCTGAGGAGGACCCAGGGCAGCTGGTATTTCCAATTTTCGGAGGAGCAACGAGCCATGAGGGACGCCTTCAGAGACCTGTGGAATCTTTCAACCATTCCATTGGCTGCGGGGTTGTAGGCAGTGGGGCTGTGGTAAGTGGTCCCCATTAGACATGCCAAAGCAGTCTGCAGCTCAGAAAGGAAAGCAGGTCCCCTGTCTGTTGTTATCTCGTCTGGAACACTGAACTGACTGATCCAGCTGGAGAGAAGGGCTTCTGCGCACGTACTGGAGGTGGCTTCTTCCATGGGCGTAGCTTCGGGCCACCCAGTGGAGTGGTCGACGACTGTCAGAAGGTATCTGGCTCTTCCTGATGGGGATGTGGATGTGCCCGAAGCATCTCTTTGGCTGGGGGAACTCGCCCACTCCTGATTCGGTGTGCTGTACTACTTTGCTGGCCTGACACTGCATACACCGCCTTGCCCAGGCCTTCGTGTCCTTCCTTATGCCATGCCAGACGAATTTTTCCATCAGCAGCCTGGCTGTTGCCCTTCCAGAGGGGTGGGATAAGCCATGGATGACGTTGAAGACCAGCCGACATCTGGAGGCGGGCACCAGGGGGCGGGGGCGTCTGGTGCTGATGTCGCTCAGTAATGTTGATCCTCCTGAGCCAAAGGGCACATCCTTCCACTTCAACGACGTGACTGGCGGGGAGGTATTTGATGGTGCAGGTGAATTCTGCGATGACCATGAGGTGCCGCTGTTGTCTCGAGGACCATGCCGCCCCCAACTTCGTGAAGGCATGGACCAGCGGCTAGTGGTCGGTCCAAATTGTGAAGGGCGTTCCCTCCAGGAGTTCCCAGTCGAAGGTGCTGTAGCAGGACTCGGTGGGGCTTAGCCTCCTGCTGAAGAAGGCGATGAGCTGAGTGGTCCCCCTGATGACTTGCTCCAGGACAGCTCCGCAGGCGACGTTGCTGGCGTCCGTCGTCAGCTGGAGGGTAGCATTGGGGCCCTGGTGGACCAAAGATGTTGCTTTGGTGAGGGCGGCCTTCATCAGGAGGAAGGCCTTCTGTTGGTCGGGGCCCCACACTAACGTCTTTGGACGTCCCGTGTGGACCTCCGTCAGGGGGGCCATGGTGTGAGCAATCCCTGGGATGAATCTTCTGTAGTAGTTGACCATCCCGGCCCTGATGGAGGTAGGGGTGAGGAACTTCTTGACAGCTTCAACCTTTGACGACATTGGGCGGACACCCTCTGGGGATATCTTGTGGTCCAGGAATTCCACCTTCTCGACACCGAAGGTGCACTTGTCAAAACTGACGACGAGGCCATTTCCTGCAGACGCTGCAGGACCTTCCAGGTGTGTCGCAGGTGTTCCTCCCAGGATCTGGAAAAGATTGGGATATTGTTGAAGTAGCAGACGCAGAAGTCCAGGTCCCCCAGGATGCTGTCCATCAACCTCTGGAAGGTCGCGCCCGCGTTCCTCAGGTCGAAGGTGGAGAAGGCGAAGCTGTAGGACCGGAAGGGCATGACAATGGCGGTATTGGGGATGTCCTCCAGCGCTACTGGTACCTGAAAATAAGACTTTAAAAGATCCATCTTGGAGAATATTTTGGCCCCGTGGAAAGAGGCCGTCAGGTCCTGCATGTTTGGCAGGGGTTAGTGGTCAGGCTCTATTGGAAGGTTCAGCTGCCTGTAGTCGCCGCAGGGCCTCCAGTTGCCGTCCACTTTCTGCACCATGTGAAGGGGGGAGGCCCACAGGCTGGGAGCCTTTCTGCATATGCCCATTCTTTCCATCTTAGCAAAGGCCCTTTTGGCCTCCTGAAGGCGCTGCTGGGGGAGGCATCAGAACTTTGCATGCATTGGGGGGTCCTTCATCTTGAAGTAGTGGTATATCCTGTGTTTGGCAGCAGTCCCGGGCATCTGGCGGAGCTCGGGTTTGAAGACCTCCGGGAACACCTTCAGGAGAGAACCGTACTGGTGGGGCACGACAGAACAGATGGCGGGCTCCCTGGGGCCCAGTGAGAAGGGCAGGGACTGGCAGGACTTGTGTCCAGCAGGCGTTTGCGGCCGACATCGACTGCCAGTCCGAAGTGGGCAAGGAAGTCCGCCCCTAGGAGTGGGGTCCTGACATCCACAATGATGAATTCCCTGCTGTACCTCCGGCCAAGGATGGAGATCGACAGGAGCTTGGTGCCATAGGAGGCGATGGGGGGACCCGTTTGCGGCTGTCAAGGAGGCAGTTGGGTCCGGCGGGCATCTGCAGTCCTCTCTTGAAGGTGGAAACACTGAACGCATGGCTCCAGTGTCGACCAACATCATCCTGCTGGAGATGGTGTTGCGGACATAGAAACCTAATGGCAAGGGGCCCCTGGGTGTTTCTGCTGCTGCTGCCATGGTGGCCTGTGCAGCCTCTGTTTTTTGACGGGAAGAAAGGGTAGGGGGCTTTGCACCTCTGGGCAGCTCTCCTGAACCTCCGGTGGTAATAACAAAGCCCCAACCCCTCCCTCCTCTGCTGGTGGGACAGCCTTTTCTGCTCGATGGCGTTGACGGGCTCCGTGGTGGGGTCCTCTGGCTGGGGGCAGTTGGCGGAGTGTGCAGGCGTGGTCACTGGCTTGGCCGCCTTCGTGGAATCTGTCAGTTGCTGCACCACCCTGATTAGGACCTCGACCAGCAGGGTATACACATCCATGATCTGCCCATGGACCTCCAGCAGTAGCTGTCACAGGAAGGTCTCCCTCGACAGGCTGAATTCTTTGTGCCTGCCGCTGCTGTCAGTCTTGGGGAGGAGGAGGAGGTCCTGGAGGGCATGCCACGCTTCCAAGAGGTTTCCCTCCTGCCGGGGGTTGAGGGTGAGGTCGAGGGCGCGGGCAGCTCTCTTGGAGACCGGCAGGGAGCAGGTCTCGACAAGAGTGGATTTTAGTTCTTGGAAGGTGGCGGGGCCTGACGTCGTCATCAACCATGGGGCAATCTTCTTGTATACCTCCTCCAGGAGGGCATTGATGGCAATGTCCACCTTCTACACCTCGTCCGTTAGGCCTGCTACCCTGAACTGCCCCTCGACCTTGTAGAACCAGGATGCTGCGTTTTCCCTGGTAAATGGCGGCAGCCTTATGTTAAGGGCCGTCTTTGGTTGGTCCGTCAGGGAGGTCATCGTGTGGGGCGCAGGTACCAGCGTGGAGGTGCACGCGGGAGGGGGTTGCGAGAGGGAGGTGTCTGCCTCTGAGAGGTTCGTAGTAATTTGTACATGGTTGGGGATGTCCTTGTCCATGCACGAAATGAGCTCATTTCGTGCTCTCACTTGGAGTGTGAGGGAATACTCGTGCCAATACACGCTGGGGGAGCTTGCCATGTGGGCCCGCTAATGAAGCTGGCGACCTGCCGACGTGGGTCGATAAATGCCCGAACGCTTTGTTAGAGTGCCGTAGTTAGTCTGTTAGGGGCGCAGGTAAGTTTCATCGGGCCAAGACTTAGTCGCCAGTCGCCAGTCGCCATTTGGGTCCGTTAATGGCTTCTGGGAACCACTCCAGGGCTCACCACTGTGAGAGAGGTGCGAAATAATGAGCAGGAAGACAAGTACTGCTAGTCTATTGATGAAGAGAGCTGCTTATAAAGCGGGATGCGGACGTCTGCGTACTTCGCAGAGACCATGGGTACAAAGATTTATAGGTGACCTGAGGTCAAACTAATTCTTTACAAAAATAGGACAGGTTCATACAGAAAACATAGTGATCAATAATGTCTGACACATAACATAAATAATTCATTACTTGTACATAAAGCATGATTATTTAGAAAGACAATAAATATACAATTTACAATTATGGTGATCAACATATGTTCTAGTCGACCCTAGGTCGATGTGAAGGCATTGCAGAAAACGGGATGTTCACTATAGAGAACGCGTTGAGTGGGGACTTCACACTGTTTGTACAGCTTCAAGTGCAATTATTACCAGGAGGTACATATATAAAGCTATGTGACATCACAGTCATACTGATCTGTAATTCAACATACTTATTTATGTTGCACAGTCTAAGTTAGGCTAGCCTGTAAGAATTACTTAGACTATCAAAGCTAACCCAACCAAGACTTGAGCTGTGTTTCTTAGTCTGTGGAGAGGGACAGATAGAAAAATCATCATTCCTGAAGGTTATGCCAAGTTAAATTACCTTTGCTAAGCTAAGGTTAGGCTATGGTAGGCTACACTTGGTTATTTAATGATCAACCCTGGTAGACTAGCTAGCTGGTAAAGTTTACTTGTAGACTAGCTTTTTGGTAAAGTTTACTTTTAAAGCTATAATGTAATTTGAATTTGAAGTATCCTTTAGAGTAAAAATCATAATGGTAAAATTGAAGAATACTGCCTTTAAGTATTCTGGCAGATCAAATTCAGCCGAGTCCTCTGCATACCAGGAGGTTTGAGAACTTATTGATAACATGGTAAATAACATTATAACACTTCATTAACACTTAAAAGTGCATCAGCCCTAGGGATAGGCCTCATGATACTATGTACATTGTAGTACTAGTAGTAGGGAAAATTGTCAGACTTAACCATGGTTATATGGACTGACAGTAATCCTACAAGCTAATTTATTAGGCTATATGAATTTAATGTCAAATAGGCTTTAACAAAACCATATTACAACATTCATTATTTTATTAGTTCAAAAAGCAGGCGTGTAGTTGACTGCAAGTTGACTGTGGTCTAACACATGTTTACTTGATGCAGTTTCAACACAGTTATAAAGATTTTCATAAATGAAAATATGTCAATTACCTGTGAAATGTGATCCCCCTCTTCTTTTGACATCCTGTTTCTGTATGTAATAGATTTGATGGCCCAACATTGGGTGCCAGAGGTGGCTCTGTTGCTGTTGGTCTGTGTAGTTGCTGCCATCGCTGCTCTTGCCATATCTCTTATAATTAACACATAGCAGTGGCATCTTAATTGCAGGCGACAGTCACGTGACTGTCCAGTCTCTCTCTCTCTCTCTCTCTCTCTCTCTCTCTCTCTCTCTCTCTCTCTCTCTCTCTCTCTCTCTCTCTCTCTCTCTCCATGGCTGACAACCCAATGAGAATCGATGTCCACCTTAAGTAGGTGCTTGGTACTTCCCACATAGGTGCCAAAATTACATTTAGGGCAATTAAACTGGTAAACTATGCAGGTACGCATCAACTCCGGGAGGGTGTCTTTAGCGCGAAACAGTCTTCTGATTGTAAGAGGGTTATTAAAAGTAAATCTGAAGTTAACATATGGATACAGATGGCTCAAGAGTGACAATAACTTTCGTTTGATTAGGAAAGAATTATTAGTGAAGGGTAGAGAAGCATATATTATCTTCTTGGGAACGGAGCAGACTACAGTTTTTGGCTTAAAGATATTGTCTAAAAATTCCTTAACGATTTTGTTGAACATGTTCATGGGATAGCAAATATTCTTAAAATACGTCTCTAATTTCCAGGTGAAAGTTATTCCAGTTGGAGCAAAGGGAAAAGGCTCAATGAATCAGAGTTCTACACAAATTAGCCTTGAAAACAAGGGGACAACAACTAAAAAAGTTTAACCAAAGGCCAGTAAACGTTTTCTTTCTAAAGTGCCAGTACAAAATTTCCCTCAGAATGAGAGATCCAAATATCTAAAAAGGAAATGCGGCCATTAGCCTACATTCTTTATCAATAGTAAATGTAATATTAGGATGAAAAGTGTCGCGGAGAAATTCAGTGCATGGAATTTTCTCTCTTCAAACTCCTGCCGATTTTACAGGGTTGCGCAGGATGGTGGAACATACCAGTACAGGCGCGTAGTGAACGCGAATGTTATTGCAAATTGTAGAGTTTTAGATAAAAAAAAGGCAATCCTTTGTTAATTCTGATTCTATTCCCTGCTGTGAACGTCTTTTGTTTTTGAGTTCTCGGTTCTGGGGTTGTGTTGTCATGCGGCCGGTGTGCTGGTCCTTGGCGGCAAGTTGTTGTAACGGATTCACAATAAACGTTGTATCCGGCCCTGTATTTAATTATGCTCGTCCTAACAAATGGCGACGAGAATCCATGCAGAGGAGCATAGGGTCTACAAGAACTTCATGTGGATATAAGGATTTTCCAGGATTTTGATGAGTTCAGCATAGCCTCCGGCTCTGAGGACACTTCCGTAAGGCCAGTTGATTGACGGCGATGGTGCGGAGGTTAGGCAGAGGTCGCCTATGCTAGGGGTGAGGATTTTCAATTCCCCAAGCTGTACTAGTTGATGCTTCGATTTATTGTGTTTTACCCTACCTTACCTGGCATATAGGCTGCTACCTACAGTTTTGCTTCATCTTGCAGTTTTGTTCACGATGGCGACGACTACTCAGATTAAGATTGATCCTTTTAATTCTTCTCAGATAACCCTGGATCTTTGGCTTAGTTTATTAGAAACTAATTTTAGTAATCTTGGAATTGAGGAAGATAACAAAAAGAAAAATGTTTTGCTAGTGTCGATTGGAACTGATGTTTTTAGTGTACTGGGTAATTTGTGTGCTCTGATTTACCCCATACAAAGACTTACTATGACCTTGTAGCTGTATTGAAATCACATTACATTGTGAAACCTTCTTATCATCGTAGCCTAATAGCTTTTCAACAAAAAAAAAAGGAGGGATGAGACAGTGAATAGTTTGTATGCTGACCTCAAGGCTTTAGCAAAAGATTGCATTTTGGTAATCATTTCGATTCAAGAGTCAGAGATCAGTTGTTTATGGCAGTGGACAATGAAGTATATTTTCCCAATTTAGTTGCTTTGAATATTGATCTCAAGCTATGACCTCTAGTGCAGTTTTAGAAAGAATTTTGAACATGGAAAAAGCTTTTGTGGGTGAGAGGAACGAATCACAGCCACAGGTTAGTTCAGTGAAAGAAAAGTCATCTTGTAAGCATTGTGGTTTTTCTCATGAGAGTATAGACTGTTGGTTTAAAGATCTGACTTGTAACATTTGTAAAAGGAAAGGTCATCTAAAAGGGTGTGTAGAGAGGCAAACAAGATTTGTCTCTTCATAGGCCTAGTAGTGTTAAACCTAGGTATAAGGCTTCCAATAGTAGGGCTGAAGGTAAGAAGGCTGTACAAAGTATTGATGATTATGAAGACAACAATGATGATAGATTGTTAATGGTTAAAGGAAAGATTTTTGCTCTTAATTCTGATGAATTTTATTTCAGTATTAATCAGAATTTAGTTCCATTTGAGATTGACAGTGGCGCTGCTGTGTCTACTATAACCAAAGAGTGGGTACATAGGTTAAAACTAAATATGGAACAATGCAATAAAAAGCTAAGAGGTTATGATAATATGAAAATTGATGTCTTGGGCAAAGTGTTAGCTCCTGTACTTTATAATAGCACAAAGGTTTCTCAGGTATTTTATGTTGTTGATTCTTGTAATACAAATTTGTGTGGTAAAGATTTAATGCAGCAAGTAGGTATTTATCTGGCTGGAATAGATGAAGGTACTAGAGTAATAAAGGTTGCTAATGTGAGTGCAGAAAAGCTGCTAGATAATTACTTGGTAGATTCAAGTAAACCTATTGCTGGTGTTTTGGCTAAGATTCATTTAAAAGGTAATGCTACCCCAAAGTTTATGAAAGCACGCACAGTTCCTTTTTATTACAAGAAAATGATTGAAGATGCCTTAGATAAGCTAGTAGCGGATGAAATGATGGAACCCATATCACATAGTGAATGGGCAGTTCCTATTGTACCTGTATTGAAAGAAAATAAGGTTGAAATGAGGATTTGTGGAGATTTTAAAATTTTGAATAAACAAATTCATTGTGACAGGTACCCGTTACCAAAGATAGAGGAATTGTTATCTGTTGTTGGTAAGGGAAAGATTTTTTCAAAATTGATTTAAAGAATGCTTATCTTCAAATACCTGTTGATGAGAAAAGTCAAGAGTATTTAGTAATTAATACTCATAAAGGATTGTTTAAATATAAGCGTTTACCTTTTGGCTTGTCCTCATCTCCTGGTATTTTCAAAGGTTTATTTCTCAACTGTTGGCAAATGTGGAGGGTGTAGCTGCTTATTTAGATGATATTATTGTAAGTGGTGCTACCAAAAGGAGCATGATTACCGATTAAGAAAGGTTTTGGAACTTTTGCAAGCACATAATGTACAAATAAATAAGACTAAGACTGTTTTGGAGGCTGAATCTATTGAATATTTAGGATACCACATCTCAGGTGAAGGAGTCAAGCCATCTTCAAAGGGACTGAAAGCTATTTTAGATTGCCCATGTCCTACTTCTGTTGAAGAAGTTCAATCTTTTTAGGTATGATTACTTACTATTGCAAGGTTGTAAAGAATTTTTCTTCTAAGCTAGCTCCCTTGTATGATTTGTTGAAGAAAAATGTAAAATTTAGATGGACTTCAGTACAGCAGAAGGCGTTTGAAGGCATTAAAGAGCTTTCCGAGTCCAAAGTGCTGACTAGTTTTGATGGGAATAGTCCTTTAATCATTGAAGTGGATGCGTCTCCTGTAGGTGTGGGGTGTGTTTTGTTGCAAAAGGTTGGTGACCAAGAAAAACAATTTATTTTGCAAGTAAAAACTGTCTAAAGCAGAAAGGAACTACTCTCAGTTAGATAAAGAAGGATTAGCTCTTATTTTTGCTGTGAAACGTTTTAGATATTTTTTGCTTGGCAGGAATTTTGTTGCTAGAACTGATCATAAACCATTACTGGGACTTTTGGAAGAGGGAAACAGATTCCATGTAATGCTAATTCTAGAATACAAAGATGGGCTTTGTTGTTATCTCAGTATGATTATGAATTAGTTCACAAACCTGGGAAGGAAAATGTAATTGCTGATGCCTTAAGCAGATTGCCACTTGATGATGATTTTCATTCTGGTACACCAGCTGAGTATGTTAAATTGGTTGAATTACTTGATTTTGATGACATCTCTTTTCAGGCAGTTAAACATTTCACCAATAAGGATGCTGTATTGTCTCAGTTGAAAAATTGTTTGAAGCTGGGATGGTCAAGGGAACATAATATGTCACTTCTGGAATATGCCTCTGTAAAAGATGATTTATCTCTCCATAATGGTGTAATATTGTATAGAAATAGGGTTTTGATTCCTGTTGAGTTAAGATGTAAGGTTTTGAACCATTTGCATTGTGGGCATAATGGTATAAATGCTATGAAAGCTGAGGCAAGGAATTGGGTATGGCGGCCAAAGATAGACCAGGACATAGGAGAAGTCACAGAGAATTGTAGCATTTGTTTTAAGAATTTTACAAATCCTCGAGCTCCTACATTGTCTTGGCCAATTGTTGGTAAATCATGGTCTCGACTGCACATAGATTATGCAGGACCAATGGATGGTAAATATTTTTTGATAATTGTAGATTCTCATAGTAAATTTTTGGATATTCATTTTTCTAGTTCCACTACGTCAGCTGTTACCATTGGTCATTTGAGGAAGACATTCTGTAATTTTGGTATACCTGATATCATTGTATCAGATAATGCTCCAAATTTTGTTTCTCAAGAGATGGAGGAGTTCTTGTGTAAAAATAGTATTAAGCATGTAACACCAGCTCCTTATCATCCATCCTCCCATGGTCTGGCTGAAAGGGCGGTGAGAACATTCAAGGAGGGCCTGGGAAAATTTAAGAAGGGAGATATTCAGACCAGAATTTGTAGATTTTGTATAACTATAGGAGGACTGTGAATTCTTCCACGGGTAAGGCCCCAGCAGAAATAATGTTTGGTAGGAATTTCAAAGGTACTGTTGAATCAGTTAAACTGAAAGACAAATCTTTAAGGAAAATGAGGGGTGAAATTTTCCAGGAGGAAGGTAAATTGTATAAAGTCAATGATGCTGTGTTTGTTCGTAATTTTGGGAAAGGTTCACCATGGGTGGAAGGAAAGATTGTGGAAGTACTTGGGTTGAGAAATTATAAGGTGGAAGTACAGAGTTTTGGTAATATTATTTGGACAAGACATGCAGATCAGATTATGCATAGATATATGGGTGACTTTAACCAATCCAATAAAGAAGTGTTACCCAATAATTCTAAGTCATCTGTAAATTTGAGTGATTCTAGTGCTTTCATTTCAGACACTAATGTACCATGTGATAATAGTGGGGCTGAAGAACCCATAGAAGTAACTGTAAATAATGATAGTGAATGTTCAGTACAACCGCCAATGTTAAGGCGATCCAGTCGAATAAGTAAACCTCCAGATCGACTTGATTTATAAATATATACAAATATGCTGTATTTATCATGTTTTGCTTTCATATTTGTAACATATTTTGGAAGAAGTATTGATTTATTTAATTGTCTGATGTTTTAAATTGGAATATTATTGCTTTTCTAGGGATAAGGGATGTAGAGTTTTAGATAAAAAAAAGGTAATCCTTTGTTAATTCTGATTCTATTCCCTGCTGTGAACGTCTTTTGTTTTTGAGTTCTCGGTTCCGGGGTTGTGTTGTCATGCGGCCGGTGTGCTGGTCCTTGGCGGCAAGTTGTTGTAACGGATTCACAATAAACGTTGTATCCGGCCCTGTATTTAATTATGCTCGTCCTAACACAAATTTTGTTCAAATGCACATACTGCCACAGTATGCAACGTCATGTTTTGTCTGGTTGTTAGTTTGAGTGATCTGTTATGAGTTTGGGGTCCTTAAGCCCAAGTAACAAGAAATGAGTTATTCTAGTTGGCAGCTGCCTAGACAGGGAGCTGGAAGACTCACGCCATTGTTTCGCCCTTGCCTCCAGAGATCTCATTGCAAACAGACGTGTTTTTTTGGGGCTCCCAGAAGGTTGGTGTAAAATCTAGAACTGTGAGTGCTTCTACGGAGTTGTAGCTTGTAATGAAAGTGGTTGAATGAGAGTAGGCTAACTGTTTGTGTGCTGCGGTGGTAATGTGGCAATTATAATTAAATTTCAGTGATTTCTTTGAGTTGAAGGCGGTCGTGTATGGCCCACGTGTCTCATATTGTGGGCACTTTAGTTGTAAATTCATTGTTGTGCTTTTGTTGAGGGCCTTGTGTGTTTGTTGTGTGAGGGTGATGATTGGGTTTTATTTTTGTAAATAAATTGTAAAAACCTGGTACATGTCTCGTTTGTCCTTACATGGGGTCTAAGTCACTTCCGTGAATACGTGGGTTGATCGTGTAAACAATCGGCACAACAAAAATCAGTGCCTGTCGAGTAAATCCCGACATCTTAGTGGTACTTCGAACAGGATCAACTCAAGTGCTAGTCCCCTGTAGGAGGTTAAGCGAGGCATGGTGTTTAGAGTTTGGTGGTAAGGCACTCACAATTGTCAGCCCATTTGCCCGAGAATGAGGGTGTAGATATTGAAATATATCGTAGGCCTGGAGGCCTGATAGCTAGCCTAGAATCTAGCGAGCTTCCCTTCTGGAACAGAAGGTATAGTTTAGCTGTTGTGTAAACTGAATAATGAGACTCATCCAAGACAAGCGAGTACGCCAGAGTTAGCTAGAAGGACAGGGGCCTGTGTATTGCTTTAACTGTTTGGTTTCGAGTAATGTAACGTAACTTAGGCTGGCATCATTTCCTTCTAACCCCTTTGTATTGTTTGCTAAGTACAATTCTTTTTTCACCTACAGATTAACGTAAATAAGTAGTTACCCTCCTACACAGTCACAAAATGGTGACCAGCAACGAAGCCCAAATGGAAGCCATCTTGGACCTCCTAAATGACAATCTGGTCCGTGCTCAAAGGATACTTCTCGAGTCACATCATGTCACTGCGTATCAGAACTTGTTAAACAGAATTCAAGCCGACGAACAGCAGTTGTGAACTTTGTACATATCTAACCCGAGCAAATTAGAAACATTAATGCATGAACAAGTGTGTCAGTCATTCAGTCTAGCAGTGAGAACGACCACGCTACTTATGAGTCAAACTGGGACTCTTACAACGACAAAATACCCACAACATGATTGCCTAAATTGAAGGAATTGCCTCTGTCCACGTTCAAGGGAGAGAAGAGCGAGTTCAGTCATTTCCTAGAATTGTTTGACGTGCATGTCCATAAACACACGGACATTGACGACGTATCGAAGTTCATGTATCTGCTGGGATCCCTGGATGGAGAGCCACTTAGAGTGGTACAATCTCTAAGTGTAACAGCAGGAAATTACGAAGTAGCACGGGAGTTGCTGAAAAAAATATGGGAATGACTATCAGACCTTGGTAATCTTGCATCGGCGGTTAGCTGATCTTTTTGTGCCAAAATGTAATTGTAAGGAATTAAAAGCTTTCCATATTGAATTGACAGTACTGGTCGAGCAAATCGAGAGACTGAGTGGATCTGCATTAGACCAAGGAATGCTATTGAGCCTAATTTGTTAAAAATTGTCTCAGGAGCAAGTTTATCAGAAAGTCGTTGTGTATTTGCGAAAATGTGATTTTGATCTAAATGAATTGTTCACTGCACTTGACTTCCTTAATAATAGCATGGAAGATGATGCCCTTCAGAGGGGGGGAAAGTCTAGATAACGAAAGTCAGAATCCCATGTTAGACTCAAACGCTTCACGTAACAAAGTATGTCTGTTTTGTAATGGAAATCATTCCCCCTTTAATTGTACTAAGTATCCTAACGTTGCCGCGAAGAAACGACAACTAGTCATATCACACCGTTGTTTTGCTAAAGGCCATAGCAGTAAGACCTGTAGCAGTAAAGTAAATTGTAAATTGTGTAATGCCAGACACCACAGTCTCATTTGTGAAGATCGTAGTAGTGATACGAGGCACAGCACGAGTTTGTCAACCAACCAACCTCCAGACGGTTGCCACCTCATGTATTGTCACAATCAGTAACCAATCGAGGGCAAGAACATCCAGGGAATAGAAATAACGTTAATTCGAGACACCCAGTCAAATAAAAAAAATGAGAAACCGTGTGTAAACGTCAAAACTATAAAGAATCAGCCTTCAGCCGAGTTCTCAGTAACCTTGTTGCCTACTGCTACGGCAACTTTGTACTAGAAAGAGGTACCTCATACAGCACGCATGTTTTTAGTTACTAGCGGTCAACGCAGCTTTATCTCTAGTTGGCTGGCACGCAAATTAAAATTACCTGTCATCAAGAGCGTAGCACTGAACATTGCACCATTTGGGTCTCAAGTAGTACAGGGAGAGTTTGGTGTAATCTCGTGTTGTATCCATCTGGGGGAGAGGGTGGTCTGCACAAAGTTAGTAGTACATGATAATGTGAACACTCCAGTCCACAACATCGGACTCATCAATGTAAAGAATCATTTGCAAGAGAAGGGATGGAAAATGGCTGATGCTGAAATTAAAGGGGATGTGTTGAAGAATGTAAACTTGTTAGTTGGGGCAGATTATTTTAATTACCTTGTAACTGATATGGATAAAATTAATGGGGTGAGTGTTTCTGTCACACATAATGGGATAATGCCTTATGGGACGGTACCTCAGTGGGCTTTGCAGGGAGTTAACGTAGCTAAAGTTTGTAACTTGAGGATAAGTAGAATTGTAGAATCTGAACCTGATGTAGACGTCTGGTGGAGGTTGGACCCGATAGGAATCGCGCCACATGAACAGTTTACAATCTCAGAACGTGATGCCATTGACAAAGTTACCGAAAGTATACAGAAAACTGAGGAAGGTTATCAAGTTAGTTTGCCTTTCCGCAGGTCAGACAGACAAAGTAACAACTATAACATAGCCCTCGCCCAGTTGCATTCATTAGAGCAACATTCACAAAAGATGAGAGTTGTCATAGGGATTATGAAAAAGTCCTTCAGACTTACTTGGAAGCTGGCTTCATAGACTGGAAGTCCAGAGCACAAAGGTAGAGGGCTATTATCTCCCCCATTTTGGTGTTAAAAAGGAAAACCTTACAACACCTCCACATAGTTTTCAACGCCTCCTTCAAGACTAAGGGTGAACTTTCATTTAATGATTGTTTGTATTCAGGGCCGAACATGGTTGCGAGTAATTTTAGACCCTGGAGATGTAAAATACACACATTTTTTGTGGAAAAAAGTAAATGGGCAGATTGTAATGTATGAATTCAAAGTAGTTGTTTCTGGGGTCACAACGAGTCCTTATCTACTGCAACAGGTACTTGGAACTCATTTAGAAGAGAGGAGAAGAAAAGAATTAATCAGATCCTTTTACGTAGACAATTTTTTGGGTACCTATACAACCTTGGAGGAGATGGAGAAGAACTATGTCGAAGTAAAAACCATGCCACTGACTGGGTGGCCAACACTGCAGAATTTGATAGAAGGATTGGAGGGAATGAGCCAGAACAGATATCCATTCTAGGGACGCGTTGGGATAGAAGGGAAGATTTGTTAAGTCTAAAACCTTGCAGGGGATTAGAGTTGGGAGGGAAGCAGGAGCTCACGAAACGTCGAGTACTGTCCTTGTTAGTGTCTAATTTTGATCCTCTGGGGTTGGTTAGTCCTGTGTTTGTAAAGGTTAAGATATTTTTGCAAGATTTGTGGGAAGAGAAAGTAGACTGGGATGACATATTGAGTAAAAGCAACCAAGGGAAAGCTAAAAAGATGTTGGAACAGTTCAGATCGATTCATGAGCTAAAGTTTAAACGGGGAATCAAAGTGGGAAATTGTGAGCTGCATGTGATTACTAATGCTGCTAGCAAGGCGTATGGAGCTGTAACATGCATATGAAGGGAAGAAGGGGAAAGCAACATCTTGACATCTATAATGAGGGTGACTCCTGGGAAGCAGGCTAATTAACTATTCCCAAACTAGAATTGCTAGCCTTGACTTTGGGGTTCAAGTTAGGCAAGCATTTAAGCAAACTGTTAGACATTCAGAATGTAACTGTGTGGACAGACAGCAAAGTTGCCATGGCCTAGGTAGACAGCAAGGAGGGAAGTAAGAATACATTCATTTCGAATGAGGATGGGGAAATTAACTCTATTCAGCAGGAGCGTGGATTTGGTCTCTAGTATGTCCCCACCAATTGCAACCCAGCAGACATCTTGACCCAGGGGGCGAGCTCTAAGGAATTGGAACTGAGTCGCCTTTGGAAGGAAGGCCCTGACTATCTACGCCAGCCTGGAGATCTAGTGCCACCTGGAAGCAAAGCTCCTGTAACTAAAATAAGCAACATCTCCATAACTGCCACCCTGGGAATTGCGTGAAGAAGGGAGCCTTTCCGAACCTGCTGAACTCTGGAACCTAGGGGGAAGTAGGGTGGATTTCATGTTTATGATGAGAGTAATACAATATGTATTAAAGTTCATGCATAGTAGCACTGATCCATTTTTTAAATTAGTTGACTTTGAGCAAAGGCACCATTTCCCAACTGCGTGATCACTTGGAAAATGGTATGCACATGCCCAAACACATAGATAACGTTATATGTCAGTTGAATTTAACTTTGAGATCAGTACCATTTATTCTAGTAATCGATTGTTGAACAATGAGTCATGTAAAAGCCAGCTGGTGTTATTGCCCCATAAAGGAAGACTAGCTGTGCTTTATCTAGAGCACCTTCATGTAACACGCATGCATTGTGGTGTAAATATACTAATGACTCTTTACCGGCAGGAATATTAGACGCCAAGTTTGAGATCATTGGCCAAGGGCATAGTAGGAAGGTGCAGAGCTTGTAATATCGCCTTCAAGCCTCTTATATGACGACCGCCACCTCCTCCACTCCCAGCCGAATGAGTTCGACTTCTTCACCCATGTGAGAAAGTGGGAGTAGATCACATGGGCCCATTGAAGGTTACAGGGCAGGTAGGACACCTCCTCATCATCACCTGTCTGGCCAGCTGTGCAGTATACATTGACTACTGCAGCTGGCTGGACACAGACACCTTTGAGCTATTACTTCAAAGATTCGCTGCAACCCACAGCGCTCCATCGAGGATATACAGTGACAACTCCATGGTGTTCAGAGCAGCCAGCATGTTCCTGCGTGAGGTATATATACAAGGAGGACGTCGCTCAACAATTCCTGCGTGACCGCGGGATTCGCTGGATATTTCAGACCCTGCGATCACCCTGGAAGGAGGGTTTCTTTGGGAGGATGGTGGGAGTAGTCAAGAGGACCCTAGCCACAAAGTTGTGATGCACCATCTTCTCAGAGGAGCAGCTGAGGACCCTCATCAAGGAAGCCAAGGCGGTGATTAACAACAGACCACTGATGTGTGCCAGCGACACCAGGGTTCTGACACCTTCCCATCTCATCTGGGGTGATGTGATTCACCTGTTGCCTCCCGTAGTGTCTCACGAAAAAAATGTATGCCACATTAACTATCTGACAGCTTTGTCACAAATACTTCTGTCTAACAGAGACTCTGGAGCAGTTCAAGACCCTGTGGAGGGACGGGTATTTGAAGTCTCTTCAAGAGAGACACGATGGCAAGGAAGGAACGCCAACTCCGCTGCACGTCGGAGACATTGTGCTGGTAAAGGCTGACAACAGCAAGAGAAGTCAGTGGTCCCTGGGATGGATAGTGGAGATTTATCCTGATGAGAAAGGGGTGACACATTCTGTGAAGGTTATGTTTGAAGGAGAAGAGCACTTGAGATCAGTCGAACACCTCGTGCCTCTCGAGCTGAGTAAGCACGAGGCCGACGAAGGTGGTACTGTAATGCAGGTAAGAGAACAGAGTGATGACAGTGATAATGACAGTGAGATAGGTAACATCATGCAGCAGACTGATAGACTCAAGATCTCTGATCAAGAGGTAGCTAGATATAGGGATGAAAGTGATGCTAGGCAGGATCAGAGTGAAGTGTGGGAACAGACTGTATCAAGGCCGAGAAGAAGAACTGTGTGAACCAGAACAGGGGCGTCATTTCAGATTTTTGATTGGGGGGGACAAAGGCAGTTTGGCAAGCGAAGCGAGCCTAATCACCTGGGGTTTTTTTATTTTGAGCTATTTTATGTGCTTTTTGAAGCACATAAAATAGATAGAAAGATATAACTTAATGTGATGACACATTTGAATTTCAGTAGGAATAATGGAAAACCAGCTGCTGTTACTTCTTGGGACTTGGTGGGGTGAGGGGGCAAGTTGAGGCTTGGGGGGGGCCATCTTGATTCTTGAGGGGTCAGTTGCCCCCCAGCCCCCCCTAAATGACGCCCCTGAACCAGAATGAAGCGTGCGAAGTCGCACAAACCACGACCTGTGTGATGCTAGTCAGAGCAGTAAATCTCTTCATGTCTTTGATGTTTCATGCTTATTATTGATGCTTTGATGTCTCATGCTTATTATTGATGCTTTTTGATGTCTTATGCTTATTACAGATGCTTTGATGTCTCATGCTTATTATTGATGTTTTGATGTCTCATGCTTATTATTGATGCTTTTTGATGTCTTATGCTTATTATTGATGCTTCTGATGTTTCATGCTTATTATTGATGTCAACAATGCCTTGATGAGAGCACTGCCTTGTGTTGATTGCACTGAGTCATTTCCATGTATGTAATCTCCTTATTGCCAAGTTTACCTTCATTGATCGACTTGGGAATAATTCCTTATTGTTGCAATTCTTATTGATTACTACTTGGATTGCTCGCAGCTGAGTGAATTGATGTCTGTGGTCCGATGATTTACATTGCTAGTGACACCCATTGTGTCCTTAATTGGTGTTAAGTTAATTATACCTTACTTTAACCAGACCACTGAGCTGATTAACAGCTCTCCTAGGGCTGGCCCGAAGGATTAGATTTATTTTACGTGGCTAAGAACCAATTGGTTACCTAGCAATGGGACCTACAGCTTATTGTGGAATCCGAACCACATTATGACGAGAAATGAGTTTCTATTACCAAATATAAATTCCTCTAATTCTTTAATGGCCGGCCAGAGACTCGAACACTGGGCCAGCAGAGTGCTAGCCGAGAACGATAACCACCTGTCCAATGAGGAACACCTAATTGGTATTGCTATGCACATTGTATTGTAACGCACAAGTCTACAATTGAATTTGTCTTTGATTGTATATATTGAATTTCATTTGAGTGATCACTCTACATGTCATTGTACTGTGGTTAAGAGCCGACCTCGTCTCGTAGCACTGCGGACGAGTTCGGGCCGCGACTAATTCTGGCGGATGGTCTGCTTAGAGTTTGCTTGACTAATACGTTCAACCTGAATCTTCCTAGCTTTTTTTTGGGGTGGAGGATGTCGCAAAGAAATTCAGTGCACGGAATTTTCTCGCTTCAAACTCCCGCCGATTTTACGGGGTTTCACAGGATGGTGGAACATACCGGTCCAGGAGTGTAATGAACGCGAATGTTATTGCAAATTTTTTTCAAATGCACGTACCGACGCAGTATGCAACGTCATGTTTCGTCTGGTTGTTAGTTTGAGTGATCTGTTATGAGTTTGGGGTCCTTAAGCCCAAGTAACAAGAAATGAGTTATTCTAGTTGGCAGCCGCCTAGACAGGGAGCTGGAAGACTCGCGCCATTGTTTCGCCCTTGCCTCCAGACTCCAGAGATCTCGTTGCAAACAGACGTGTTTTTTTGGGCTCCTAGAAGGTTGGTGTAGAATCTGGAACTGTGAGTGCTCCTGCGGAGTTGTAGCTTGTAACAAAAGTGGTTGAATGAGTGGGCTAACTGTTTGTGTGCTGCGGTGGTAATGTGGCAATCATAATTAAATTTCAGTGATTTCTTTGAGTTGAAGGCGGTCGTGTATGGCCCACGTGTCTCGTATTGCGGGCACTTTAGTTGTAAATTCATTGTTGTGCTTTTGTTGAAGGCCTTGTGTGTTTGTTGTGTGAGGGTGATGACTGGGTTTTATTTTTGTAAATAAATTGTAAAAACCTGGTACGCGTCTCGTTTGTCCTTACATGGGGGCTAAGTCACTTACGTGAATACATGGATTGATCGTGTAAACAATCGGCACAACGAAAATCGGTGCCTGTCTAGGAAATTCCCGACAAAAAGAGTTGATAAAATAAAAAAAGCAACTGGGGATGACATTCTTCAGTAAAAAGTAAAAACGTGTCATCTGCATAGCGTCTATAAAATGTGGGTTTAGAAGCATCTGGACGCTGATGAAAGAATTGTTCTTCTAAATGGCACATAAAAATATTATCGAAAGAAGGTCCTAAGGGGAAGCCCATGGCCATGCCGTCTATTTGCTTATAAACTTTCCCATTAAAAATAAAATGAGTATCAATGACCGAGAGTTCCAAGAGTTTAAATTATTTCTGGTAAAACCGTGGTAAATGGTAATCGGATAATGTCAATGGTTTCGAAAACAGGGATATTGGTAAATAGGGACTGAACATCAAAACTAACCATGAATGTATGTGGATTTTGCGCAAGAGTGTCAGGGACAAAAGAAGAAGAATTTTGCAGGGTGAGACGGTTACTCGTGATACGACTGAGAAAGGGAATAAGGTACTTAACTTTTTCGAAATTAGGTGCGCCACGTTCTACATGGACTGACGTGCTTTTTCAAGAGCACTGAAGAAGATTCAAACTCTACCGGTCATCAGTGTATTCTGAATTCTACCAAAGCAGTACACGTTCTCTTCTGGATATAGAAACTGCCTCCAAAGTGAAATCTATAAGGAAATTGTCCTCATTAGTGAAATCTCTTTCTTCCTCATTGTAAGGAACACTTTTGCTTCCCGATGAATACTTCGTTAAAAGTCTGCTGACCAGAACCATTAACAGTTATGTAACCAATAGCCTACTACTTAAGTACATGAACGTGAATTACTTAAACTGGGTATTCACAAACCTAAGTTCATTGACCAAAATAGTGTTATTTTTAATTACTCTAGTTTTACACTATCGAAAAAGAAGTCTCTTTTAGCACTGGGCTTAGATTTTTCTTTACCTAATTTTAAACCCAAATACTGTGATTTTTTTCCTCGCGTTCGAAGTGTTTTTCCATAATGTTCGGTTGGTACCTTCTCATATTAATCTTGAAAAAGCACGTCAGTCCATACAGAGCTTGGCTCATGAAACCTTCTCCAGTCTCAAAACTAGAAATTGGTTTCCCTTTTTCAAGTATGAAGATTTCCAGATTTTGAAGAAACTTGCTAATAGATGTGACCTCATAATCTGCCGATCAGATAAAGGTAAAGGTGTAGTTATACTAAACCGCGATGATTACATTGAAAAAATGAATAGAAATTTTGTTCGGCCCTAGTAAATTCTCTGTAGTAGGTGCTCCTGAATTTAGTACCGTTTCCAAAGTTGAGGATGAAATAAATCGTACTTTGAGGCAGCTTAAGATGACTCCGCTATTCCTGAAAGCACCTCTTTTCAGTTCAGGGTCTTCTTTTGCTACTTTATATGGACTCCCTCAAATTCACAAGAATGGCACTCCCCTTCGGCCAATAGGCTACTTGCCGCTCACAACTCACCTAATTTCGAAATAGCTAAGTAGCTTGTTCCCTTTCTCAGTCATATCACGAGCAACCGTTTCACCCTGCAAAATTCTTCTTCTTTTGTCCCTGATATTCTTGAGAAAAATTCACATACATTTGTTACGCCTTCTTAAAGGCGTATCTATTACTCAACTAAAAAGAGAAGAGACTTAACTAACACAAGCGGTCATCTGAAAAACTCTCTCTCTCTCTCTCTCTCTCTCTCTCTCTCTCTCTCTCATAACTGACTAAGGCCAATGAATTAAACTCAATGATGCTAGAAAAACTGAATTTATTCTGAAATCTAACAGACCACTAATTCATCAAAAATAGCGAGTCATAATCTGACTCTCAAGACCAATTCCTCATGAGAAATGAATCAAAGAAAATGGCATCTTAAAAATCATGGCAGAGACTAAAATAAATGGTAAGACCAAAATCATGATACCACCAAAAAAATACATATCAGTCAAGTCACAAATTCTGTCAAAATCATAGCCTAATCGTAAAATGTACTACTCCGAATGTTCTTTATCCCTGAACATTCTTATTCCAAATTCCTTCATGGAACAAAATGGACATTTCCGTGAAAGAGACAAAAGTATCTCTATTAAACCCCAACACGAGATGCATCAAAAAATAAACAATATTAAAAAAATAAATGCATTAAACTGAATTGAACAGACAACATCTGAAAAATTAAAGTATTAACAAACTTTTAAAATGTCCACTTACTCTCGACAGTCATGGAGAAACCATCTCTCACTTAAAGAGTTGCACTGCTCAAAAGAGCGTTCACAATGGATCAAGTTGGAATGGCCAGGTTTCACATATTTTCTCACGAAGAAGCGTACGTCGACAAACGTGCACGCACGCTCGCGAGTCTCACTTGTGAGGAAAATTCAGTGACGTCATACTGGAGAATTCCGGTACTCACAATACCATATGGGTCAACAATCGTCACACCCTGTCAAATGTCATATGGACTTCCAATCACATCTCAATCACGCCTCGAGGCACTGCTTCGGGTGAGGTTAACTCACAAAAATTATAAATCTCAGTTTCAAAACGCAAACGAAACTTGACCAAATCTGCAGGCGCAAAAAGCCATCCTCGCCATATCAAACACCTGCTGTGAACTTCACATTCATTCCACTGCACAGTAAGATGCTGAATCAAAGTTGGCCTGCACCGCACAGCAAGCATGGCCATAATATACAGTATATGATAAAACATATCCAAAAGCGCTCAGCCCCACCTACCCTGGGGCGTCCTCATCCCAGATACAATTATATACCTGCAGCAGAGGTCTATCCTTTTTAAACTTAAACAAAAACAGCAACAGCCAACCTACCGGCTGTAAGTATTATGAAACAGATCATTGACATCACTAGTTCGGCATAGAACGCATTCTTCACATATTATACTACTGACGACAATGTCCTGTTTGGCATGCAACTGCAAAGGCCTGTGTTACTTGCTACACAAGGATCTTTGGCCAAGAAGTGAACACTCCCCTGTGGATGACGGCAACTGTGCAAAGCATGCCCATTGCCATCCAAACATCTGTAGATTCTCCCAAAAAACGTACGGCTCCCACATCAGTCTGCATCTGTTTACGACTTGTCGAGGACATCTCTGATGGCGCGGCGCTCCCATGAGGGAACGGGGCATTTATATGTTCGTCAGTCATGTCGTGGGTCAGTGAGAACTAACACAATGTCACTGCAAAAAATATACCTCTCATGGACTTAATGAACGATTGTTTCTAAAACAAACAACTATCGACTGAAACTTGTGCATCTAACACCACTAACACAATTCTACAGTATATCCTTAAAACTGGATGTATTACACAACTTGTAAAAAACCACCACCTAAAAAATCAACTAACCGAATTCACCAAAATCGACCAAACACCTTCAAAAGCAAAATCAACTGAATGCAATATTCGTGAGGTATAACCTCATGCAGCACCAGAAAAACTAATCACCATCTCAACCAGCAAAATTGTAGCGCATATTGAAAAAAAAACAATCATCCCCTGTAATCCATAACAAAATCCCTAACGGCCAATCACAATAAATTACACTTTACCCAATTCCTCGTTGGACGGGTCGATATTGTTCTCGGATAGCACTTTGCTGAGCCTGCGTTCGATTCTCCTGCCGGCCAATGAAGAATTAGAGAAATTTATTTCTGGTGATAGAAATTCATTTCTCGGTATAATGTGGTTCGGAATCCACAATAAGCTGTAGGTTCCGTTACTAGGTAACCAATTGGTTCTTAGCCACGTAAAATAAGTCTAATCCTTCGGGCCAGCCCTAGCAGAGCTGTTAATCAGCTCAGTGGTCTGCTTAAACTAAGGTATACTTAACTTTACACTTTACCCAAAACTTCAAAAATGCCCACAGAACTCTATGGTACTCCAACATTCATTTTAACAACATTACCTCGATCCTAAATCTAATCTCGGAATAATCATGGAAAACCCAACAATATACTACAACATTACCAAACAAAAAGAAAAGGAGAAAATTACGCTAAACCCCGCCATTTGTGCAGAGGAAAAGCATAAACAGCTGCCCAGCTCAATCTAACCATAAAACTGAGGAAAAAGAGACAGGAAAAACAAACCCCCAAAAAACAAGCAAACCAGACCCGATCTACATTTACTGTAGGTTGTTCTCTTGATCTTCGATATATTTGTTAATCTAGACAACCCAGTTTTTTCATCAAGAACAATAAATCTATTCCCTTTCTTCACTTCGACGACCCGAAGTGGGCCTTCAAACTTAGGTCCCAATTTGTAATTTAATTGATTCCTGAAGTTTATTTTAAAGAACACGTTATCCCTTACCCCGACTTTTATGCCGTCAAATTTTACATCACTTCCCTCAACCATTGCTTGCATCTTCTACTCAAGACGTGCATGACGCTTTTTAGCAGTAGCTACTAACGACTTGATTGTATCATCACAACAAGAAAGGATAGATAACAAATCAAATGCACTCCACGCTGGATGTCTAACCAACGCTCCTATCAGTGACACCCCAATCACGTCACTAACCATTGTGTTTATGCAATGCCGAACCGCATCTAAGTACCTATCCCAATATTATCATTTCCACCTACAGTAACTCTGAGAGCCTCAATTACCTTCCTATTGGCTCGTTCACATAACCCATTAGCTTCTGTTCTGTACGGAATAATAGTTACTTTCTGTATCCACATGACTTCCGCAAGACATTCTAATGTCCTGTTCACAAATTCTCTCCCATTATCTGTAATTGCATAGCACTGACTAGTCTGTTGCATTACTAAAGGTTCCTTGCAGTATCCCTTCGGCACCTAGCTGCAACCACTTTCACTCCTTTTACTGTACCTCCATTCACATTATCTTTCTTCCATCTTGCTACCTGCCCTCTCCTACTAATTACAGTATTTCATTGTGCAACTGAGAGATTTTCCTCCTGTTACACCTTTCAGACCTACCTACTCTCAGTTTCCTTTCCAGCGCTGTATGACCTCATAGGTCCCAGTGCTTGACCTAAACTCTATATTCCATTCCATTCAACAGCTCAACTGGCATTACGGACCGGTATCTCTAGCTTTTGGTGGGACGTTTCCAAAATTATATTTTAGCTTTGCCTAATAGTGTACGGTCAGTTCGGAACGTGGTGTCGTACGTAAATGTTTGCTGTCCCATAAGTCATTGGATATACTGGGGCCAGTAATAAACCATACAATTCGTTGTGATATCGTTAACATCACGGGACTGATGTCTTACTAATTGCTAGTGTATTAATTTATCACAGAGTTCGTACCTGTATATACAATGCCAATAAAACTTCATTGTATAAAAAAGTAGTTTGAGATTGGTTTATTAATGCTATCTGTTAAATTTATTAAATTTCATGGCCCTTAGGTAAATGAGTTTTGTTTGGCTGGTCTATCAATATTCAAACGAAATATAGCTCTACCAGTTATCTCCTGGACTACAACCTGTCGTTGGCAAGTGCTAATCTTGCTTTAAGTTATTCAACATTAGGAAAAACGTATAAAATCAGTAGAATTCATATGAAAGCAGACTGCATAGTGATTTAATTTTGGTCAAGTCAAATGCCAGCGCCTCTGTATTTCAGATTCTTGCCACCGTGTACACAGGCAAAATCAAACTCCCCTTAGACAAGTAATTTGTACCTGGATCCATGCTGGCAGCACTCTCTACAGGATGGGAGCTTCTCTTGTACAGGTTCAACAATTTGCATTTTCCTATTCTTGCGCTGAGCTACGTTCGTTTAGTGATGTGAATTTCGCTGCGAGTTCCAGCTGCAGCGACATCTTGATTGGGAATGAGAGATAAACAACACTAACACTTAACGGCCGAGAGTGTTAACATGCACATGTTTTGATTTACTATTAACGCACATGCCCTGTACTTACCAGTAGAATTTGCAGCACATCTTTATTCCCTGTATTCGCAGCCACTAAGATTTTTTCTTACAGTTTGTTTCCCAGATATATACATAATATATATATGCATATATACATATACTGTGTGACTGGACTGTGATTGAAAAGAAAAGAAAAGAAACTGTTTCTTCGGGTCTGTAGGAAAGTGACTGGGGCTGGCCATCCAGTCATAGATCTCTCATCTGTCAAACAACGTCGTAGCTCCAATTCTCGAGAGCGACACCAGAACTAATGAGCCGTGAAGAGAATTGCATCTGGCCGTGCCTTCAAAAACCAGCAGGTCTTCAAGAAGAAATATATGGGAACCTTAAACGTGGGAAAACCCACACCCCCTTTCCTTCGAGGGAAAAATCCAAGAAGATAAGCCCCTCCATCAGGGGTAGGCCTAGATGATTTGGCCATTCAAATGCCATCAATGCCAGAGATCCAAGGACACCCTACAAGGGTCAGTACCCAATGACCAACAGGAATTCCTTAGATCACACTTCCAAAAGTTGGAATGAATCAGCAGAGGAGGTGCATGGAAAGTGGGACATGCCCAGAAACGTGACGTCAAGGCTGACACCGAAGAAGACAGGTGATATAAGGAGAAACACACAGAAAAATAGGCAGTGGAAGCAGAGCAATAAAAGAGGGTGAAGCAGAGAAACAAAGAGCCAAGACAGCGAGTGTGTGTTAGTGTGTGTTAGCTCTCTCGAACTTTAAGTCTCGAACCAATAAGTAAACAAGCGAAGGTGGAATCTGTTATTTCAAGAAGTGTAAAATAAACCATAAAACGGGATTACTGATCTATTTTCCCCTCAAAACCCTAAGACGTTTAAACCACGAACCCGATCGAAAATCACTTGTTCCTAAGAGAAATCAATTACTAACCCCTCACTGGACACGCTGTCTTAGTGTTGGCTCAATTAAACAGAAGAACTGAAGACGACTGACAACATATACAAATATATATATATATATATATATATATATATATATATATATATATATATATATATAGATACATAGATACATAGATAGATAGATAGATAGATATAGATAGATAGATATATATATATATATATATATATATATATATATAGAGAGAGAGAGAGAGAGAGAGAGAGAGAGAGAGAGAGAGGAGAGAGAGAGAGAGAGAGAGAGAGAGAGAGAGAGAGAGAGAGAGAGAGAAGATGTGCAAGATGAAAGAATCCCTTATTTGCGAAAATTAGAAGCATTAGACACAGAACGAATCAATGCCCACACTTGAAGCTGATTTATAAGATTAATTTTTTAGGTTCAAAGGCTGGTTCTTGTTGTAAATTCGGAGTACAGTAATCTTGTTTCGTCTTTAATTTGGACCCAGGAATCTCTCTCTCTCTCTCTCTCTCTCTCTCTCTCTCTCTCTCTCTCTCTCTCTCTCTCTCATGCCATTGTGTGAACTTTACTCTTAGATCTCCGGGAACCGAAGTCCTGAAACCAAAACTGGGTATGACCAGTTCCATCAAATGCGGCAAAGTGGCGCTTCCGTAAGATACAAATGAGCCAGTCATTCCGTCGTGCCATACCACGTGACTAGACTTGAACCGTTTCTCTTTGGAAATACTGTACGCCGCGACTTTGATGTTAAAAGCCTTGGATGCATGCCCCGTCCCCCCAAACGGCCGCTCCTTCTATCTCACACTTGTATACGATGAGTTCTTATGACGTTCTCCATTTCTCGTTATGAGTTGCTGCATAGAGAGGATGTTTCTTTTACACGTGTTAGTCGGTACCTACGACCATCTGGTCTACTAAAGTCTCGTATGAACAGTTGAATATGAACTCACTGAACAGTTATTTCTGTTTCCTAATTCCGTCACTAAACCACCATTCTATTATTGTTTTTAATCTTCCTTTTCTTTTAAAACAAAGAAGAAACCTTATCGTGGCTTGTCCCTGTAAGAAAATGATAGTGTTTTAGTTTCTGTACTTAATCATAGGTCTCCGAAGACAAAGGTAGCAAGGCGTTGCTCGAGTTTGTATAGAAAGAACAAGGAGTCAATGAAGCAAGATCTTGTATCGGATCTTTCCTAGATAGCAGTGACCCCACGGGTTTTAACCCGGTATGTATCCACCTTTGCGGCGTGTATAGTACAAGCCCGTTGGGGTTACTATAAAAACATAAACAAAAGACTGTAAATATCATAAAGATAATGACCCCCAAGAAAGGTCCCTTGTGTCATTAAATATCATCTCATGGCACTGTCCAGATACGAATGCTTCGAGTCAACAGCCTTATCAACATCTTGTGTTGCCATGCACCATACACTTAATATTGATTACTGGTCCTTAAATCTTAAAGCTTAACCACCACCACCAGTGCCTCTCTAGAAAAAATTAGCCTATATAATTTTTTTTAATCGTTAAACAGATGAGCATGTAGGCTTTAAGGACTTTCATCTATTAATATACTTAAATGCACACGAACTGTAAAAAAAAAATCAAGTAGAACATGGTGAGTAAAACGCCGTTCAGGGTTGTGAGCCCTCAAATCTATATTCTTTTTTTTTAGAGTCTGACCTCCAGAGTTCTTCTTGTTGGACCCGTTTTCTTGAACCCACAGTTACAACAAAGTTCCACATTTTGAAACATACGCATTAAAGTTCCCGATAATCCAGATAATCAGGCAAAATCGTCATGTGTCTCACAAAGGACCAATTATGAGGCAGACAGAGTTACATTAGCTACCATTACAGGAAACAACTTAACTATTAGCATATTAGTGTAATTGTCGGGAATTTTTCCCCACGACTGGGAGGGTTCTAAGTCCCAGATGGTATGGGACTGGGGTGATCAGGCCTGAGGGCCACTACCAGCAAACACAGATCAGACAGGGTTTATTTAAAAATAGACTACTTAAAATCCCACATACAAGAAACTTAACGCACACCCTTAAGGAACACGTGGTCGGGTACTAGACAATGCTGAAGGCAATACAAAAACCCTTAAAACCCAGAAACAAATTCTTCTAAAAGCTACAATTTTGCACAAAACTTATTTTGGAACAGTCAGACTACACTTTAACCAATTATTAACTGGATTAAACCTCGGATGTCAAAAGTGTGAAAGGATCAGACTAGCATACCAAATGAACCAGTTCTTGTTACAAAATGGACAATTTGGCTTGGGAAGCGACGACGTGGACAGTGCTCAGGTTACTTCAAAGCGACACCCTCGAGAAATATGCATTTTGCCCCTCTGCATGTCTCGTCACCACCTCGGTTCCCTCTCAAAATTTCTACATAGGTTACTTTACGAAAGAATGTACTTGAATTATATAAAAAAGAGCCTCTCTGACATTCCTGACACAGAAAACACAGGCAATTCGCTGGACACAAATAATAACCAAACATATTTACAGAAAAAAGTGAACCACGAACCCAGGCGCCTGCTTACCCCCTCCCCCTCGCTTTTTGCGACAGTAACAGACCCAAATGCAGTCGCTTAACACCTTAACTAATAATTTCGGTAATAGTCAACGATATAAATAAAATGAACTGGTTAGCGGCTAGAAGCATGGCAAGTCAATGAATGGTTGATAGGCATAACTGGTTAGGTAACTGCCAATACCGCAAGTGTGTAAATTCAAGCATTAGAATATAGGTGAATCAGGAATCTCCTCACGGCATTCTCTTTGAAACACAACCTCAGAAAATAGATTTTACAAATCCTTAAAAAACCACTGTAAAGATGTCAGACGTCTCTTCATTTCCCATCAGTCACGATCACACGTCCGGCGCCGCAGCTGCACTAGTGGCCGCAAGTGGAAGCCCCATCTGCTGCTACAGAACTCAGACTGGCAAAATATCCATCCTGGGCCATAAATATGACTAGCCCTTCGTCATTGCGAATGTCAAGTTTCCTTTACTGGGCGCCGATTTCCTCACACATCACGGACTGCTAGTAGACGTCGGCCGAAAATGCATGCTGGATACCGGAACCTGTCACCCCTGACCGCTCTCCACCGGACTGGGAATGCTCGCTGTATGCTCCATCTCATCAAAAAAATACAATGCCCTCCTCCACGAATTCCCAGAAGTCTTCAAGCCAGAACTGCATCAGGTGCCAGGTACCCAGGCCAAGCATGGCATCCATCACCACATCACCACCACAGGCCCGCCAACACATGCCAAGTTCAGCCACCTGCCACCCAGCAAACTCCTAGATGCTAAACAAGCATTCACTGAGATGGAAAGGATGGGTATCTACAGAAAGGCATCGAGTCCATGGGTGTCCCCCCACCCCCACATGGTGAAGAAACCAGGCAGTTCCTGGAGGCCCTGTGGGGACTATCGTCAGCTGAACCTAATGACAACACCAGACCACTTTCCCCTGCCAAACATGCAGGACCTAACAGGTGCCCTGCACAGGGCCAAGATATTCACAAAAATGGATTTGCTCAAGTCCTATTTTCAGGTACCAGTACATCTCGACGACATTCCGAAGACAGCCATCATCACGCCATTCAGGACATATACTTTCTCCTACTCCACCTTCAGCCTCAGGAACGCCGGGGCCACATTCCAGCGGCTTATGAACAGCCTCTTAGGGGACCTACCTTTCTGCGTCTGCTACGTAGACGACATCCTGATCTTCTCCAGGTCCCCGGAGGAGCACCTGGGTCACGTCCGGGCTGTGCTGAAGCGCCTTCAGTAGAACGGTTTGGTCATCAGATTCGACAAACGTACCTTTGGAATGGAGAAGGTAGACTTCCTGGGACATGAGGTCTCTCCAGCAGGTGTCCACCCCATGGCCTCCAAGGTGAATGCAGTCAAGGGGTTTCCAGTACCAAAAACCATCAAGTCCCTGCAGGAGTTCCTTGGCATAGTTAGCTACTACCGACGCTTCATGCTGGGCATTGCCCGCGTCATGTATCCCCTAACTGGAGTACTGAAGGGGAAGCCTAAAGCACTGACTTGGGAAGCCCAGCAGCAAAAGGCGTTCGAACAGACGAAGGCAGCCCTCGCCAAAGCCACCACTTTAACATATCAAGACCCCACCGCCCCCCTGAGACTTACCACCTACGCCAGCAATGTCGCCTGCAAAGCCACGCTGGAGCAGATAGTAGACGGTTCCCCACGCCCGCTTGCCTTTTTTAGTCGCAAGTTAAAGCCACCAGAAACCCGCTACAGTGCATTCGACAGGGAACTGCTGGCAATCTACCAAGCCATGCAGTACTTCATGTACCTCTTGGATGGCAGCCCTTTCACCATCCTGACAGACCACAACCCATTGGTACAATCACTCAAAAAAGTTTTGCAACATACTTCAAAACTTTTCGGACAACAGCTTATAATAGCAACATCTGGCGCTATTTGGCAACTCAGTTGTAAGCGCATGAAACAACTGAGCACTAGTGGTGGGTCCGAGAAATTACCTGCAGTTTCCCTTAAACAGGGCTTTTTTTTTATATTGCTTACTGTTGTCATATTTTACTTAATTAAAGGATGTTACTATAACACTTCAGAGGTCATTGCTGTTCTTATGTTTTAATATTTTCATCTCCAACTGCCATCACTATCGTTGTTTTATCTCCTTCATATGTGTGAACTTTGTAGACATAGGCCTACGACTGTTACAAGTTAAACTATTAGTCTTATTAGCATCAACAAATACGACTTTTGCAAAGATTTGCTTCACATTATTATTAATTAAATTTCTGAATGACTAATCCTATGTATATTGTGAACTAGTGAAACTTAATATAAAATATACTGAACTAGACTAACAGATTTCACGTCTATTTTTGTAATACATAGAATATAAACGCACAAACATACATTCATACATACATACATACACACACATACATACACATATATATATATATATATATATATATATATATATATATATATATATATATATATATATATATATATATATATATATATATATATATGTAGAATCTACTGGTCACTTTTACCAGACACATATGTAATTCTAATAGCCACAATGCCCTCTTAACTTTCGAATTCTTTGCGCTTTTTGGATATGCTTGTAACTATGAAGCCGAAAATATCCAGACGGAAGAAATTGAAGAGCCTGTGAATAGCGGTCGCGAGAATCGAACCAGCGTTACCATATTCACAAGGAGGTCACGTTGCCGAATATGGTAACGTGGGTTCGATTCTCGCGACCGCTATTCACAGGCTCTTCAATTTCTTCCGTCTGGATATTTTCGGCTTCGTAGTTACAAGCATATCCAAAAAAGCGAAGAATTCGAGAAGTTAAGAGGGCATTGTGGTTATTAGAATTACATATATATATATATATATATATATATATATATATATATATATATATATATATATATATATATATATAATGCAGTTATCATGTGTAATTTCTCATTTCTTTCATTGCTACTTAGGCCTATCATTTTGATGCCTCTTATGAAGTTAACTGAATATATGATGCCTATTTTTGTATTTCTTATAATCTAAGTATCTAAAGAATTAAAATTAGCTAGAAGTTCGACATTAATTTAGTTAATGCTAAATGCCAGTATGCAAGCAGTGAAGAAGACTACCATGTTCATCAGTGGAGAATGTCTCCTCATCGCAAAAGATGACTCGTACAGAAATCATCGGCCACTGGATTTATATTATAACGCAAACCCTAGCCTCTATTCTTTGTTTCGCTGATATGAAGTGTTTCTTGGCAGGAGTATGATGAAATAATATCTTGGTCTCATGTAGCCTGTTACGGATGGTTTGAGCAGCAACTTGAAGGGAGAGCGTAATGTTCTCTCTTTATAGCAACATCGGTTGTCTGGGGGGAGTTAAGTGGAGCTCCTTCAGTGATCATCCGATGATGATCCTTAACAGTAGTTTTTACAATGAATTTATCATGTTTCCTCGTTCTCTCTGTTGTTGTATCCCTCTATACATGGTTGTTTTATTTACGCTAAGCTGCTGAGCAATATCTTCGATAGAAACATTAGTCTTATCAAAGCGAATGATTGTGGTGCGGATGAGTCTCTTGCCCAACTTACCGGTGCAAGTGACGTGACAGTTTAGTTTAACTTTCCTGCCCGAATGTGGAGTCACACGATAACATACGACGTTATGAGATTTTTGTTTTTGTTTCTGACAACGATAATGGTTGAATTCTTTCTTTATTTATTTATATATAATTTCATTGATGATTATTCAATATTATTTTATTAGTTCAATAAGCTTTTATCTGGATTCGAAATATAGTTTCTTCTTTGACTCTTTTGCCCGATCATCTGAAGTGAAATTTTTCAAAATGTTTCGTCATTTGTCGTAATATGAATTTTTCACTCACCATTCTTTTTTATATTGTTAACCGTATGATTAATAACCAAAATCGAATAAGAAAATTATATTTCCTTGTAAATATCAAAAGAAAAAATGACTGTTAGGTGAACGAATACTTCTGGAACATGTTGCAAAACATTTTTGAGTGACTGTACATGCGTTCATGAAGGCAGGAGACACATGGTCGGCAAGACAGCAACAGCACCTGCTGCTATCTCTGAGTTTGGCTGCACCATCAGTTATGTCCCCGGCAAGAAGAATCTAGTAGCAGACGCCCTATCAAGAACTGAAATAAATTCAGTCCATCTGGGCATAGACTACGAAGACCTGGCGAAGGAACAGGCCGCAGACCAGGAGATGGCACCTTACCGCACGGCACTTACCGCACTGAGGTGGGAAGACGCGACAGTGGGTGGATCCGGATCAACACTTCTCTCTGCGACGCCAGCACAGGTCGCCCGTGCCCCCTGATACCCGCATCACGAAGAAAGCAGATGTTTGATATCATCCACAGGCTGTCCCATCCATCAGGACGGACAACAACATGCCTGATGAACAGAAATTCGTGTGGCACAGGATCAGGAAGGATGTACGAGAGTGGGAAAAGAACAGCATACAGTGCCAGACAAGTAAAATCACCCGGCACACGGAATCAGGCATCGGAGACTTCCTTCAACCACAACGGCATTTCGGGCACATCCACGTAGACGTCATAGGACCTCTGCCGCAATCAGGGGGCGCCAGATACCTCCTGACAATCATAGACTGTGCCACAAGATGTCCAGAAGCAACCCCAATGGTAGAAGCATCAACAAGCACCTGCGCAGAAGCCCTACTGCCAAGTTGGATAAGCTGTTTTGGTGTGCCTGATGACATAACTACATACAGAGGCCCAGTATTCTTATCAGAATTCTGGGTCTCCCTGGCACTCCTGATGGGGACAACACTCCTCAGTACGACGGCATACAACCCTGCGGCCAACAGTATGGTGGAAAGAAGTCACCGTTCATTGAAAGCAACTCTGATGGCACGTTGCACTGACGAAAATTGGAAGGCTCAGCTGCCCTGGGTCCTACCAGGTCTCTGCACCGCACCAAGGGCAAACGACGATGAATTTCCTGCAGAGAAAGTCTACAACGAAACACTGGCCGTACCTGGAGAATTCTTCCCCACGGAGCCGGACGACCCGGATACGCCCCTTCCAAGGCTAAGAGAAATTGCAAAGAAGTTTACGCCCTGCCGAAAGACTTTCGCGGACAAGACCCATAACTTCAGCCCAGAAGGCCTGAATACCTGTACACACGTCTTCATCAGGAATGTCACCCACCCTTGACCAGACCATACAGAGGATCATACTCAGTCGTCAGCAGAACATCCAAGGCCTACCTTGTCAACATCCATGGGCGGGAAGACTGGATATCTGTCGACAGGTTAAAGCCAGCCTTCCTAATGGACACCGGAACTCGGGAGGAAACCAGCAGGCACCCCAGAATTCCTCCAGAAAACAAGGCCTCGGATGAAGTGATCAGCATCCCGAAACGTAGTCAAGGACGTCCCAAGTGCCACACTAAGGATGTCATCCGCTCGGCAAAACTGCCGGGCAATTCAGCAGTCGAAGCCACCCCACAACCACAGGTATTAGGAACTCGGGGTCGGTTCCTGCTCCCAAAGAGATACTGTGATTGACATTCAACAGGTCTTCCAATCATTATTTCATAATAATTGTCTTGGGCGGGGGGAGTACTTGTAAAGACTTCAGACGTCTCTTCCTTTCCCATCAATCACGATCATGTATTGCATCTGTCAATACAGCAAGAATCTCATGTACATATATATACAGTATGTAGAATTTCCTGGCCTTTTCACCAATATATATTCTATCACTGTATGTACAGTCACTCAAAAATGTTTTGCAACATGTTCCAGAAGTTTTCGTTCACCTAGCAGTAATTTGTTCTTTTGATATTTACAAGGAAATGTAATTTTCTTATTCGATTTTAGTTATTAATCATACGGTTAACAATATAAAAAGAATGGTGAGCGAAAAATTCAAACGTACGAAAAAATGACGAAACATTTTGAAAAATTTCACTTCAGATGATTGGGCAAAAGAGTCAAAGAAGAAACTATATTTCGAATCTAGATAAAAGTTTATTGACTAATAAAATAATATTGAATAACCATCAATGAAATTACATATATATATATAAATATATAATATATATATATATATATATATATATATATATATATATATATATATATATATATATATAAAGAAAGAAAGAATTCAACCATTATTGTTGTCAAAAACAAAAAAAGGACAAATCTCATAACGTCGTATGTTATCGTGTGACTCCACATTCGGGCAGGAAAAGTTTAAACTGTCTCGTCACTAAGCCGGACCACAATCATTAACTTGCATAAGACTAATGTTTCTATCGTAGATATTGCTCGGCAGCTTAGCGTAAATAAAACAACCATGTATAGAGGGATACACCAACAAAGAGAATGAGGAAACATGATAAATTCATTGTAAAAACTGGAGGACAACCTCATTGTTGCACTACTGTTAAGTATCATCATCGGATGATCACTGAAGGAGCTCCGCCTAACTCCCCCCTGACTACCGATGTTGCTATAAAGAGAGAACATTACGCTATCCCTTCAAGTTGCTGCTCAAACCATCCGTAACAGGCTGCATGAGACCAAGATATTATTTCATCATACTCCTGCCAAGAAACACTTCATATCAGCGAAACACAAAGAATAGAGGCTAGGGTTTGCATTATAATATAATCCAGTGGCCGATGATTTCTGTACGAGTCATCTTTTGCGATGAGGAGGAGACATTCTCCACTGATGAGCATGGTAGTCTTCTTCACTGCTGGCATTTAGCATTAGCTAAATTAATGTTGAACTTCTAGCTAATTTTAATTCTTTAGAAACTTAGATAATAAGAAATACAAAAATAGGCGTTATATGTTCAGTTAACTTCATAAGAGGCATCTAAATGATAGGCCTAACTATAGTTCATTTACATCAGCAGTGCATTTGGTGCCTAGCGCTGTCCCTTACGACGTTCCTGATTGGCTAGTGGTCAGCCAATCACAGCACTGGAAAATGGCCAGTGCACTGCAGCCTCCCTCAAGCTCAGGAGAGTGAACATCGCTTCGAGACCTGAGGAACCTGTCTTTCAAAAGTTATAACTTTCATTAAACCTCAGTTTTACCCAAAGAATAGTAGTTTCCCAATTTCATCATCAAACATGTCAAGCCAATGGTTGAAGGATTATAATGATATATGAATTATTAACTTCAATAAACTTAATGGTAAGATATTTGGTAGTGAAATAAACCAGAAATTTTTAAAGATAAAATGTATTCTTTCCTTCTTTACATGGCATCGCATTGCATTCATCATTTATCGTCTTGTGTCTCATAAAATTTCGTAGCTTAAATGTCATGGATGGCAATGCTACCTCAAAAGTATAGGTAGGGCTATCAATCAATATGAAAATAACAAGCAAGCGATTAAGAATATTAAAACGTGCGGGGACGCACGCAGACTATAGCCTATCCTGGGCAACCAGCCAGCTCCTTACACATTCCTTAGGCCTACTTTTAGGTGAATCTCTTGCTTTCGCTTGTTGTTATTTGGGGCCATACTTGAATGACGCTTGTATGTCAGATCTTGCATTCTAGTTCAATAAACGAGCCTAGAATTATGTAATGACTCGTCTATGGCCGTCCAAATAAAGAGGTAACTTCTCTTCTCGGATGCGACCAGCTGCACTTGACAGTAGGCCCTCACGGTGCGCGCCCTATCAGGCCGCGATACGGAAAACAATTAAAATGAGTAATTATAGACTACATACATACGTAGATACATAGAAAAGTATGGTATGTGTATGTAACTTTTTTGTAGGGGGCGAGGAGGCTCAAAATATTAGTAGTGTAGCTGATTGCAGACGGCCATAGACGAGTCATTACATAATCCTAGGCTCGTTTATTGAACTAGAATGCAAGATCTGACATATAAGCGTCATTCAAGTATGGCCCCAAATAACAACAAGCGAAAGCAAGAGATTCCTCTAAAAGTAGGCCTAAGGAATGTGTAAAGAGCTGGCTGGTTGCCCGGAATAGGCTATAGTCTGCGGGCATCCCCGCACATTTTAATATTCTTAATCAGTTGCTTGTTATTTTCATATTGATTGATAGCCCTACCTATACTTTTGAGGTAGCATTGCCATCCATGACATTTAAGCTACGAAATTTTATGAGACACAAGACGATAAACGATGAATGCACTGTGATGCCATATGTAAAGAATGAAAGAATACATTTCATTTTATCTTTAAAAATTTCTTGCTTATTTCACTATCAAATATCTTACCATTAAGTTTATTGAAGTAAATAATTCATATATCATTATAATCCTTCAACCATTGGCTTGACATGTTTAGTGATGAAATTGGGAAACAACTATTCTTTGGGTAAAACTGAGGTTTAATGAAAGTTATAACTTTTGAAAGACATGTTCCTCAGGTCTCGAAGCGATGTTCACTCTCCTGAGCTTAGAGAGAGACTGCAGTGCACTGGCCATTTTCCAGTGCTGTGATTGGCTGACCACTAGCCAATCAGGAACGTCGTTAGGGACGGCGCTAGGCACCAAATGCACGGCTGATGTGAATGTACTATAGCAATGAAAGAAATGAGAAATTACACATGATAACGGCATTATATATATATATATATATATATATATATATATATATATATATATATATATATATATATATATGTGTGTGTGTGTGTGTGTGTGTGTGTGTGTGTATGTATGTATGTATGTATGTATGTGTGTGTATGTGCGATTATATTCTATGTATTACAAAAATAGACGTGAAATCTGTTAGTCTAGTTCAGTATATTACAAATTAATTTTCACTAGTTCACAACAGGTATAGGATTAGTCATTCAAAAATTTAATTAATAATAATGTGAAGCAAATCTTTACAAAAGTCGTATTTGTTGATGTTAATAAGACTAACAGTTCAACTTGTAACAGTCGTAGGCCTATGTCTACAAAGTCCACACATATGAAGGAAATAAAACAACGATGGTGATGGCAGTTGGAGATAAAAATATTAAAACATAAGAACCGCGATGACCTCTGAAGTATTATAGTAACATCCTTTAATTAAGTAAAATATGACAACAGTAAGCAGTATCAGAAAAAGCCCAGCTTAAGGGAAACTGCAGCTAATTTCTCGGACCCACCACTAGTGTTCAGCTGTTTCACGCGCTTACAACTGAGTTGCCAAATAGCGCCAGATGTCGCTATTATAAGCTGTTGTCCGAAAAGTTTTGAAGCATGTTGCAAAACTTTTTTGAGTGATTGTACATTATGTCTCTCATTATTGTTATTTGATTGACTGTTAACAACCACAAATTGCTCTCACTCAGCGTAGGGGGCACGGCAATTGAAGGTCAGGCACTTCGTTTCCGTCAGCACGCTACTATATACACCTGTCCCCAGGTAAATAAATTAGTCAGTCCCCAGTTCTGTCTCTTTGACCTCACACCAAGAATAATTCCGAAATTTATAAGCTCATTCTGTTCTCTTGATAACCAACAGCTAATAACCTTCAACCAATGACTACAATGGACTGTTCACAGTAACTGAGACTCGTTAAAACTAGTCACTGTCTGGGAAAAAAATTCTAAGAAAAAATCTTAGTGGCTACGAATACGGGCCATTAAGATGTGCTGCAAATTCTGCTGGTAAGTACAGGGCTTGCACATTAATAGTAAATCAAAACATGCGCATGTTAACACTCTCGGCCGTTAAGTGTAAGTGTTGTTTATCGCTCATTCCAAATTAAGATGTCGCGAGATTTCGAAGGCGTCCCATGGAGCACTGGCTTTATCATCTTGCCTTTACTGTATAGCATTTTGAAGACCAGAATCTTATGGAACTGCTGCAGCTGGAACTCGCAGCGAAATTCACATCACTAAACGAACGTAGCTCAGCGCAAGAATAGGAAAATGCAAATTGTTGAACCTGTACAAGAGAAGCTCCCATCCTGTAGAGAGTGCTGCCAGCATGGATCCAGGTACAAATTACTTGTCTAAGGGAGTTTGATTTTGCCTGTGTACACGGTGGCAAGAATCTGAAATACAGAGGCGCTGGCATTCGACTTGACCAAAATTAAATCACTATGCACTCTGCTTTCATATGAATTCTACTGATTTTATACGTTTTTACTAATGTTGAATAACTTAAAGCAAGATTAGCACTTGCCAACGACAGGTTGTAGTCCAGGAGATAACTGGTAGAGCTATATTTCGTTTGAATATTGATAGACCAGCCAAACAAAACTCATTTACCTAAGGGCCATGAAATTTAATAAATTTAACAGATAGCATTAATAAACCAATCTCAAACTACTTTTTTTATACAATGAAGTTTTATTGGCATTGTATATACAGGTACGAACTCTGTGATAAATTAATACACTAGCAATTAGTAAGACATCAGTCCCGTGATGTTAACGATATCACAACGAATTGTATGGTTTATTACTGGCCCCAGTATATCCAATGACTTATGGGATAGCAAACATTTACGTACGACACCACGTTCCGAACTGACCGTACACTATTAGGCAAAACTAAAATATAATTTTGGAAACGTCCCACCAAAAGCTAGAGATACCGGTCCGTAATGCCAGTTGGGCTGTTGAATGGAATGGAATATAGAGTTTAGGTCAAGCACTGGGACCTATGAGGTCATACAGCGCTGGAAAGGAAACTGAGAGTAGGTAGGTCTGAAAGGTGTAACAGGAGGAAAACCTCTAAGTTGCACAATGAAATACTGTAATTATTAGGAGAGGGCAGATAGCAAGATGGAAGAAAGATAATGTGAATGGAGGTACAATAAAAGGAGTGAAAGTGGTTGCAGCTAGGGACCGAAGGGACGCTGCAAAGAACCTTCAGTAATGCAACAGACTAAAATATAGTCAGTGCCATGCAGCCATACCACTATAGCCCTTCAGCCAAGCAATTCAGTCAATGCTCAGCTCTGGAGGACAAAGAAATCTTCCTGTCACTAACAGACAAATTCTAATTTATTAACATATTATATCACATTAGAGCACTCATTAAAGGCGTAATATGTTAGGTCAATCAAAAACATGAAAGATTGACGAAATGTTTAGTTAACAAAATATAGTTTATGACAAGAAAAACATCCACTTCTCGTTCATTGGCCTCCTGTTGGATTGGCTCAATATTAAATTCAACACATCTGGCAAAGCTGTTTGTTCAGTTTTTGTCAATTCCACCATCTCTTCTACTTTAGTTATAAATATATATATATATATATATATATATATATATATATATATATATATATATACATACATACATATACAAATATGTATATTATAGGTATAAAGTCTTTTTGTAGATAAGATGCATTATCAGCATTCCAGACCTGAAGAAAAATTGGATAACATTGTAGCAAATGACATTCAAAATCGATGCTAGATAACTTCTGAGCCGAGTATCCTATTTATTTTACATGAATAGTATTCAGAATCCCTATTCAAAAATATGAAAATTTCCCAAAATAACTACATTTTTTCATAAAAATAACACACACACTAACGCTTATAAAATAATACCTGCAATGAATCTAAGGCTCTAAAAAATTTCATAATGGACAGCGATAGAATTTCCTTCATGAACAGCTGTAAAATCTTCTCGACAAGCAAACGTCAGATTTCACTAATTAACAGCTGAATAGTTTGGCCAAGTGACCTAATCCAAATCCCCAAATAAACAGCTGTTGGGTTTGGCTCACGAAGAATGGTAAGCATTTCACAAATGACTGCTATCACAAAATATGCCACTTCCATTAGGAGCAATATTAAGCAAGTAAAAAAGTTTCTTTGGCGCAATCGAGTTTTCTGTACAGCGTATAATGCTGTATGAGCCACGGCCCATGAAACTTTCGGCCACGGCCCGGTGGTGGCACGTTCTATAGCGTTGCCAGGCGCACAATCATGGCTAATTTTAACCTTAAATAAAATAAAAACTGCTGAGGCTAGAGGACTGCAATTTGGTGTTTGGTGATTGGAGGGTGTATGATCAACATAGCAATTTACAGCCCTCTACCCTCCGTAGTTCTTAGGATCTGAGGGCAGACAGTAAAAGTGTGGACGAACATACAAATAGCCATCTCAATAGTTTTCTTTTACAGAAAAATAAAAATAGCAAAAGCACTGAACTCACAATTATTTAAATGAGCAGAGAATGTACAGAATTGAGGGTTCTTCGCAGAATCATCAGCGAAGCGTTCTTAGTCAAATAAGGTCGTTTTTCTTGTGTACTGTCACTATAGTATTATTTTGACAAATCTGGAAACTACAAAAGTTTTTCAGTGAATCAGTGTTACGTAAATAACACCATGACATAGAAACTGATCTCAGAATTCAGTTCTGGACATTAATACCAGTATGCTGATTCACAAGAGAAGTTTCAAGAAACAATTCCCAAAAGTACATAACCGTATAATTCGTGAAGTGCGGGCTATGTTGCCATACATTTTGACATTAAATAAGGAATTCCCTTATCGAACACAAACTCAGTGTGACTTGACTTAAAAAGAATTTTCGAAGGACCATGCAAGGTAGGTTTAGATTCTTCAAAGTGCCCCATTTGACCATGTGCCATGTGAGTAGGTTCTCACACTGCACCCCTTGAGCCAACAGACTGGCACCTACTTCTGTGACAAACTGGCACCGACTTCAGCGACACCTGGATCACGCCTAGTTTCATATATTCAGAAGATATAAAGTCTAAAATCGAACGCACATGCATTATTGGCCTGTTAGTCACTATGTAAATTTCCTGGCCACTGATTGGTCAGCAATTCATATAAATACCACTGTAGTTTGTTAATAAAGCATCACTTTAAGATCTGACTTCTCGTCTTAATCATCTTGCTAAAGTGGTGACCCTTCTTCACCAACACCCAGCAAAAACGCACGAGACGTCCGACGAAGACACATCGCCCTCCCCTTCTGCCATTCCTTCCGACACCATTGCCCAGGTCAAGCTTCCAACTTTCACACTGACTAGAGCCTACACTTGGTTCTGTCAGGCCAAAGTCATGCTTTGAATCAAGGGTGTACGGTCCTTGTCATCCAAGGCAGATCACGTCCTCACCACCCTGCCAGACCACCTCTTTCCCCAGTTGATGGAGTGGTTGGACGGTATGGGCACCAACGTTGTGCAGTACGAAGACCTGAAGGGGGTCCACAGGTCCACGCTGTCCCCAGCTGTTTGTGTAAAACAGATCTTCCATGCAGCATAGCAACCCTTAGGTGATGAACGCGCATCCACCGCCCTTCTCAGAATGAGATCCCTTGCCCGTCTTCCTCCTGCCGCAGACAGTTCTCCCAGATCCATTGAAATCCTCAAGGCACTCCGGCTGCAGTGCCTGCCAATGTCAGTAAGGGCAGCACTTACCAATATCAAAGATACACCTGATGAAGCCTTTGCCACCAATCTGATGGACGGCCACACTGCTGCAAACTGCCACCACACCTACACCTTCACCACCTTTCAAGGAACATCCAACCCTTCAGCAACAGACGACCATCTTAACGCCACAGAGGCCACCATGGCCATCAAACCCTCACAAACTTCCAGGATAAACCCTTGCTACCCATTCTGCCTTCAGAAACCCAAGGGCGCCGACCACACGCAGCAGCAATCGCCACCGTTCCAGCTTTGCCAATACTACAGAACATTCGGCCCATGGCCAAAAAATGCGTGAAACGGCTACTGCCACTCATGGTAGCCGTACCAGGCGCATATCCCTCAACCAGGGACCATACTTATGCACATGAATCTAACTGTAATCCTGACATATCCAATCCTATGTGCTCTATCAGCACCTCTGTCTTTTTTATCCTTTATTCCTCCCCAGGTACTTGCTTTTTTGTCAACACAGGGGCTTGTTGTTCCCTTCTGTCTGTATCCAGTCAACCAAACAAATGCCCACAGCCATCCGATGTCCGACTCACAGCTGCCAACGGCTCTCCCATCCTTACCCTCGTTCAGAAGCATCTCACCCTTAACCTTGGTGACAGAAAGTACCACTGGCGGTTTATTGTTACAGATGTCTCAATACCTCTCCTCAGGGCAGACTTCTTGACACACTACCAACTGCTCATGGATGTTGCCAACAGATGCCTCATCGATGCCACCGATCTGTCCACAACGGCCATCGCTGCAGCCCCCACAGAACTCGCCCTCCATGTCACTGATTCCAAAGCTGATTTTGCATACCTGCTCGCCACATACCCAGATGTTTTCAAACCTGAACTACAACAGTCTCATCAAATCCCTGCCAAGTGCGGTATTTTCTACAACATTAAAACCTCGGGCCCTCCTGTGCATTCCTGTTTCCGATGCCTAGCATCCGAAAAACTTGCCACTGCAAAGAAAACCTTGGCAGAGATGGAGAAGATGGGTTTGTGTCAAAAGGCATCTAGTCCTTGGGCATCTCCCCTCCACAAAGTAACAAAAAAGGATGGCACCATACACCCATGCAGGGACTACAGAAGGCTGAACATGATCACAGAGGCTGACCACTACCCCCTCCCTAACATCAACGACATGGCCACCTTCTTATACAGCGCAAAAATCTTCTCAAAGCTGGACCACCATCACAATGCCCTTTGGCACCTTCACCTTCAATTACTCCTGCTTTGGGCTCCGCAACGCAGGAGCTACTTTTCAGCGAATGATGGATGGCAACCTGGGAGAACTTCCCTTCTGCATCTGTTATGTTGATAATATTTTAATTTTCTCTGCATTAAAGGAAAAGAGCACCTCCAACCCTTGCACAACCCTCCAACGCCTGCAAGAAAATGGCCTCGTTGTCCAATATGACAAATGCTCCTCCGCCATCAAGAGGGGCACCTCATAACACCTTAGGATGTCCAGCCCTTGCCAGAGAAGGTCGCCACAGTCAGAAAGTTCCCCCACCCCTACCACCATCAGAATGGTGAACTATTATCATCGCTTTTTGCCTGACATTGCCTCGACTTGGGCACCACTCTACGAAGTCCTCAAGGGCAACCCCAAGGCCCTCACCTGGGGATCCCCGCAGGAAATCGCCTTCACCTCCGCCAAAAACGCCCTCACCAAGGCCACCTCCCTCTCTTTCCCTGCACCAGGTCATTCTCTGTGGCTGTCCATGGATGCCAGCAATGTAGCCATAGGAGCTGTTTTGGAGCAGATCATCCACAGTCATCCTCAACCTCTCGCCTTTTTAGCAGGAAACTCAGCAAGACAGAGACAAACTACTCTACATTTGGCAACAAGCTCCTGGTGGCATACCTCACAGTCAAACACTTCCAACATTTTTTGGAGGCAACACCTTTCACCCTTCAAACTGACCATCTGCCGCTAGTGCATTCTATAAACCAACAGTCCAATGCCTGGTCACCCCATCAGTGCTGCCACTTGTCAGCCATCGCCGAATTCAACTGCACCCTTCTCCACATTTCTGGGAAACACAACCCCATCGCTGATACCCTCTCCAGAATCCCCATTGATGCAGTACACCTCGGCCTCGATTAGAAGCAGCTGGCGGCAAAGCAACAGCAGGACCTAGAGCTCAGTGTCTTCAAGACCTCCTTAACATCTCTGCAATGGCACGATGTTCCCCTCAACGACAACAGCCTTACCTCTATCCTCTGTGATATCAGCACCAGCCACCCATGCCCATGGATCCCACAGGCACCCAGATATCACATCCTCAACATTGTCCATGGACTGGCTCACCCTTCACGACAATCCACAAGAAGCGCTTCATCTGGCATAGCATATCGAAAGATGCAAAGTCATGGGCCCATGAATGTTCTTCCTGCCAGCTCTCCAAAATCCAGCATCACACAAATTCAGGGGTGGGCTCCTTTCATCAACTGCAATGCCATTTCACCCATGTCCACATTGACATTGTAGGACCCCTCTCGCGCTCCGAAGGACACTTTACCTACACACAATGGTCAACAGCTCGACAAGATGGCCCGAAGCTGCCCCTATTACAGAGGCATCAGCAGCAGCATGTGCCAGTGCTTTCCTCTTATCATGGGTGTCCAGATTCGGTGTACCCAGTCATATCACCTCCAACAGCAGCACTACCTTACATCACAGTCCTGGACGTCCCTAAACCGCTTCCTCGACACACAGTTGCATCACGCAACCGCCTACCATCCCGAATCCAATGGCATGATCGAGAGGTTCCACCGCACTTTGAAAGCAGCCCTGATGTCTCGCTGTGACTCCTCTACCTGGTACTCGCAGCTTCTGTGGGTCCTCCTCAGCCTTCAGACCACACCTAAAAAGGGCCTTGACCTGTCAGCAGCCGAGATGGTGTATGGCAATCTGCTCATGATACCTGGCAAATTCTTCCCCGACAATAACACCTCATCCGACATCATCAGACTCTGGACCATAAAAAAAAATTCCCCCCTGACCACCCATCCTATAAGCCAAACGACAAGACCTTTATCCCAAAGATCTACATACTGCAGCACGTGCTCATCAGAACTGACGCCATTCGACCACCTTCCCCATCGACATCTGTGGCACGACAGGTTGGGTTGTCACCGACAACCTGAAACCAGTGTACTTGCCCAGTGACATTACACCTCTAGTCCAAGTTTCAAGATTGGGATGCCCTCTACAACGCCCTGGTCAACTTTGAGGGGGTGTATTGTGCCACATGAGTAGGTTCTCACACTGCACTCCTTGAGCCAACAGACTGTCACCTACTTCCTCAACAAACTGGCACCAACTTCCACGACACCTGGATCACACCTGGCTCTTGGACTGTGGTTCTCATGTCATTCTCCTTAGCAATGCATCAAGCCAGCAGGACAGGTGTTGATTTCCGTGACACACCTGATTTTCATATATCCAAAGTCTAAAATCAAATGCATGAGCATTATTGGTCTGTTAGTCACTATGTAAATTTCCTGGCCATTGATTGGTCAGCAATTCATATAAATACCACTGTAGTTTGTTGATAAAGTATCATTTTAAGATCAGACTTCTCGTCTTAATCATCCTGCTAAAACCTTGATACGTAGAACGGCCAGGACTAGATCCTGTAGGCACTGGATGTACACACACATATTATTATTATTTTTTCAGTAAATAAAAACTATCCACATGGAACAAGCACACAGGGGCCATTGACTTGAAATTCAAGCTTCCAAAGAATGTTGGTTTCAACCTCCCACCACAGAGTATAAAGGTACACTTTATACTGTGCCTATAAGTACACACGTTTTTTTTAACCTATAACCATTCATCTAAGTGTAGATGTGTTAAAAACCACTGACATAATCATCATTTAATCACTGAATATGGAATGCAGAAAACTTCCACAACTTCAACAATTTCATACAACTAAAGAATAGGCTCATCAGCATCAACTCTATTCCAAAATGCACTTCATCATTCCTTCTGTTTCGCATGAGCTCTCACACTGCCTGGATATGAAGACTGTAATGAACTGCAGTCGATTCAGCAGGTTCTTAAATATGAAAAAAGTACGGGACTGGAATGACTGGCAGAAATTGAGGCAGACAAAGGAGGAAGGAGTTGAACAAAACTAAAACGTGCCCTTAAACTAATTTATTATAATAAAGTTATATACATTATATACAAATGAGTCAGGTTCACTGAGGTAACACTTGAATGAACAATTCAATCAACATTATTAAAGAGCAAATTAAACATATGAAAATTGAGTCAGTACAACATACAATCCAAGTAATTAAACTTCAAATAGATCAATAAACAACACTTGAGCAGCAAAATGCAATCAAAATACAATCCAAGTAATTAACCCCACTTGAGCAGCAAAATAAATTACCACAGGCAGCATAATACATCAAAAGCAACAATAAATACACAAGCAGCATATTAAATACATAAGCAGTATAATAAATACATAAGCAGCATAATACTAATTATACAAAAATTACGTTACGGTCACTAAATCTGTAAAACAAAAGTGACTTCAATAATAATATCCAAAACTCGTCCAAAACTGTAACTAACATAAACAATTACACATAATTAAGAGAACTTTGTCTCAAAATATACAACGTCCCAAATCGGGCTAAACACAGAAACAGACAACCTCAGAAGAGTTGTCAAGACAGACACAACTGTCTAAAAGGGAGAAGTCAAACAGATGAACTCGTCGTGCCACCAAGACAGCCTCTGGCTGCCGAACAGGAACAAATCCACACACCAGATGACCACGGCCAAGTCGTCGAGGCAGCCATATGCTGCCAGACGGGAACCAATCCCCACATTGGATGACCACGGTCGAGTCATCGAAATACCCTCAGCTGCCATCAGGGATGAAGTCACACCAACAGACAAGAAGGTCCTTAACCTCCTGTCGAAGCCAACAGGTAAGCAATACCTGCCGCTCATCCAACCCGACTTCCTGCTACTCTGCTGCCGAGATACTGACTCATTGCTGCTACGAACCTGAAACGTTGCTGCTACGAACCTGACTGCTGCTATCAGAGAAAGCGAGACAGATGTCAACTTGCTCACAAAGAAAAAACTTACAGGTAAGGAGGCAACAACCCACCAAGGGAACAATCGGCAAATGATTGTCCCATCAAAAGTACAAGCACTTAACCTCGCAAAGACCCTCCCGTTCCAAAATCTTCATCGCATCATGTCAACACTTTTGGTCTCATAGTCCCTCTTCCTCCCAAACCACACCAAAACAATAATACACATTTCCCCTTTGCTAAATTTTTACCACATTTTTGTATTTCTTCATACCTCAAAATTTCAACTCTTTTCACTCCAAATATATTAATCAAAAACTTTTTAAGAGGTGCAAAAAAAGAGCAGGTAAAAGAGTACTGCTGATTTATTCATGATCCAGGCAGTTTATATAGCGGCAGACTGACGTCGCGCCGCAGAATACAATGGGAGCAAAGGTGACCTGAGGTCAATAATAATTAACAATAAATACAGCGAACGAGTACACTTTACTATGTGAAAATAGACAGAATTGAAATTGAATACAATCTTGATGCCTGCAAAAGAAGAAATAAACACTACACCGAGTTGTAGGGGTAAAGAAAATGGGACGTCACCATAGAAAACTTGCTCAGCAGAGAATTTACAAATAACATGTTCAGCAGAGACTTTACAAATGACTTTACAAATACTCCCCCCCCCCCAAGACGTGGGGTAACGTCTGATTAGTCAGCGTATCTGCTCGGGTGCTGAAGGGTGCCACGGCTGCGTGAGGACATCAGGGGGACGCCCTGTGTGTGGGGGTGGCTGACTGCGGGTGTGGGCGGGCTTTTCTTGGGGCGGCCGAGTGCCCGCTTCTTACGAGGGCCCGGCTGCGGCAACGGCTTCCCAGGCGGAGGGTGCGATACGGTGACATCTGTGTCCTCCTCCAGGAGGGCGGGCTTGCCTCGGTCTACTGACACCCAGTCGTTCTTCCCGTGAAATGCAAGCAGGAACGCCTTGTTGTTCCGCTCCAGCACGCGGAAGGGCCCCCTGTAGGGCCTGGTCAGTGGTGGGCGGACGGCATCATCCCTGATGAAGACGTGGGTGGTGGAGGACAGCCCGGGTGGCGTGAAGGTGGCTGATCTTTCGGTATATGTCCGCTTGCAGGGGGCAAACTTGCCAACTATGTCGCGAAGCCTCTGGACCTATGGGTTGTGGGGATCCTCTGTCACTAGCTCGCCCGGGACCACGAGGGTCTCGTCGTACGTTTTCTCAGCTGCAGACGGGGCGCCATCGGCCCTGGGGGCAGTTCTCAACCCGAGGAGGACCCACCCACAGCAGCTGGTACTTTCAGTCCTCGGCGGTGCAGCGGGCCATAAGGGATGCTTTCAGGGACCTGTGAAATCACTCGACCAAGCCATTGGCAGCTGGGTTGTAGGCCGTGGTGGTGTGATGAGCTGTCCCCAGCAGCCGAGCCAGGTCGGTTGTGATGTGGTCTGGGACGCTGAAGCGGCTGATCCAACTGGAGAGCAGGGCCTAGGCGCATGCGCTGGCGGTGGCCTCTTGCATTGGCGTGGCTTCGGGCCACCTCATTGAGCAGTCTACCACCGTCAGGAGATATCTGGACCCACCTGCGGGGGAAGGGGCCCGACGATGTCAATGTGAACATGGCAGAAACGCCGCGCTGGCTGCGGGAACTCGCCTACCCAGGACCCAGGTCCTCGCGTCCTTCTGCACTCCATGCCAGACGAACTTCTCTGACAGCAGCTTGGCCGTCATCCTGCCGAAGGGTGTGGCAGGCCATGGATGACGTCGAATACTTGGCGGCGGCGGGAGGCTGGCCGGTACTGACGTCGCAGAGGAGATTTGGGCCCTGGGGGGCGAAGGGCACGTCCCTCCACTTCAGGGAAGTGATGGCAGTACGGTAGGCTGGGGTCTCTGGGTCGGCGGTCTGCTCCCTGGTGAGGTCTTCATAGTTGATCCCGAGCTGCACCACATTAAGCTCGACTCTGGAGAGGGCGTCCGCCACAGGGTTCTTCCTGCCGGGGAAGTACTTGACGGAGCAGGTGAACTCCACGATGGCCGAGAGATGTCGCTGCTGCCTGGAAGACCATGCGTCCCCCTGCTTGGTGAAGGCGTGGACCAGCGGTTGGTGGTCTGTGTAGATTGTGAAGGGCGCGCCCTCCAGGAGGAACTTGAAGTGCCAGACTGCACGGTACACTGCGCAGAGTTCCCTGTCGAAGGTGCTGTAGCAGGCCTCTGCGGGGTTGAACTTCTTGCTGAAGAAGGCGATGGGCTGGGGGGCGCCATCGATGACCTGCTCCAGGACAGCACCACAGGCGACGCTGCTGGCATCTGTCGTCAGCTGGAGGGGGGCGTTGGGATCATGGACTTTGGTTGGCCTTTCAGGGTCTCCGTCAGGAGGGCCGTGGTGCATGCGATTCCAGGGATGAACCTCCTGTAGTAGTTCACCATCCCGAGGAACTCCTGTATGGCCTTGACGGAGATGGGGACGGGAACCTGGTGACGGCTGCGACTTTGGATGTGAGCTGGCGGACACCATCTGGGGATACCTTGTAGCCCAGGAAGTCGGCTTTCTGGACGCTGAAGGTGCACTTGTCGAAGCGTACAACGAGGCCATTTTCCTGCAGGCGCTGCAGGACTGCCCGGATGTGCTTCTGGTGCTCCTTGTGGGACCTGGAAAATATAAGGATATTATCCACGTAGCAGACGCACAACTTCAGGTCCCCCAGGATGCTGTCCATGAGCTGCTGGAATGTCATCCCGGCGTTCCTCAGGCCGAAGGTGGAGAAGGAGAACACGTAGGACCCGAAAGGCGTGATGATGGCGGTCTTTGGTATGTCCTCTGGTGTGACTGGTACCTGAAAATAGGATTTCAAGAGATCCAATTTAGTGAATATTTTGGCCCCCTGAAAGGAGGCCGTGAGGTCCTGCATGTTCGGCAGGGGGTAATGGTCAGGTTCCGTTGCCAGGTTAAGCCACCTGTAGTCGCCGCAGGGCCTCCAGGAGCCGTCCGGTTTCTGCACCATGTGGAGGGAGAAGGCCCACGGGCTGGAGACCTTCTTGCAGATTCCCATCCACTCCATTTTGGCGAATGCATTCTTGGCCTCCTGAAGGCGCAGAGGGGGAAGCCTCTGGAACCTCGCGTGTGCAGGGGGGGGGCCCTTTGTTTTTATGTGATGGTAGATGCCATGTTTGGCTGGGGCCCCGGGTACTTGACGGAGCTCGGGCCTGAACACATCAGGGAACTCCTTCAGCAGCTGTGAGTACTGGTGGGAGGCAGCGGAGCAGATGGTGGGCGCCTTGGGTCCCATTGCTAACGGGAGGGACTGGCAGGAGTCGGTGTCGAGGAGGCGCTTCCGACCGACGTCAACTGCCAGCCCGAAGTGGGCAAGGAAATCTGCACCCAGGAGCGGGGTCCTTACTTCTGCGACGACGAAGTCCCAGGAATATCTCCGGCCAAGGATGGAGATCAGCAGGGGCCTGGTGCCATAGGAGAGGATGGGGGACCCATTGGCGGCCATCAGGGAGGCAGCCGGGTCCGGTTCTCACTTGCGGTCCTCTCTGGATAGCAGGAAGATTGATCTAACGGCCCCTGTGTCGACCAACATCATCCTGCTGGAGACGGCGTCGCGGACATAGAAGCCTACTGGCTCTGGGCCCGTGGGTTCTTCTGCTGCCATGGCGGCCTGCCCTGCTGGCCGCCACCTCCCCCATTTTTTGAAAGGGCGAATGAACAGGGCGGCAAGCAGTTCTGGGCATCCTTGCCAAGCCGTGTGTGGTAGTGGCAAAGACCCGGGGAATTCCACCTGCTGTGAGGCACTGGACGCCTCCTGGTGACGACGTTGACCTCCTGCTTTGCGCCCTCCTCCTGCTGGATGGTGCTGACTGGGAGTGCGGGTGCTGGTACCCGCTTTGTTGCCTTCACGGAGTCCGTCAGGTGCTGCACCGTGTGGATCAGGACCTCGAAGGGCATGGCGTAGGGCTCAGGGATTTGCGTGCGGACCTCCGGGAGGAGCTGATGGAGGAGCTCCCACGACAGGCTTATTTTGTGTTGTTTTCCACTGCCGTCGGTGTCTGGGAGGGTGAGGAGGTCCTGTATCATGCCCCATGACTCCATGACGCTCTGATCCTGCCGCGGGCTGACGGCGAGGTCGAGGGAGCGGGCGGCCTGCTCGGCAACCAGCAGGGAGCATGCCTCGAGGATGGATTTCTTCAGGAGGTGGTAGGTGAGGGGGGCGTGCGGCGGACACCCACGGGACGAGCTTCCTGTAGATCTCCTCCAGCAGGGCGTTGAGTACTGTGTCTGCCTGTAGCACCTCATCGTTGAATTCCGCCAGCCTGAATTGTTTCTCGACCCTGTACAGCCATGCCGACGGATTCCTCTGTGTGAACGGCGGCAGTTTTGTGGACAGGGCGGCCCTTGATTGTCCTGCCGGGCAGGGCCCTGGGCAGGGGAGAGTGCGGGGCACGGGCAGGGGTGTGGAGGAGCATGAGAGCCTCGGCGCGGTGGCGGGCGCGGTTGATATGGGAGGGAGGTAGACATCCGAATCCGCGAGGTTAGCGGTTAACTGAACGAGGGAGGGGATGTCCGCGTCCATGCTCACTCTTTGCCCTCTTAATTTGGAGTGGGATACTCGCATCAAAACGCACTTGGAAGCGCGTCGTGTGAGTCCGCTGATGACGCTGGTGATTTTGCTGACGAGAGTCAGCACGCCCGAACACTGGTTACATCACCGTAATTAGTCCGTTAGGGGCGTGACTTAGTTCCTGGAGCCAAGACTGAGTCACCGTATGAGTCCGCTAATGGCTCTGGGAACCACTCCGGGGTCACCACTTTAAGAGGTGCAAAAAAAAGAGCAGGTAAAAGAGTACTGCTGATTTATTCATGATCCAGGCAGTTTATATAGTGGCAGACTGACGTCACACTGCGGAATACAATGGGAGCAAAGGTGACCTGAGGTCAATAATAATTAACAATAAATACAGCGAACAGGTACACTTTACAATGTGAAAATAGACAGAATTGAAATTGAATACAATCTTGATGCCTGCGAAAGAAGAAATGCACAGTACACAAATCGAGGACAGGTAAGCAATTATATACATAGTTTAAATGATTGGATTTACATGACCTGGCACGTCAGGTGTGACGAGTTGTAGGGGTAAAGAAAATGGGACGTCACCATAGAAAACTTGCTCAGCAGAGACTTTACAAATAACATGTTCAGCAGAGACTTTACAAATGACTTTACAAATACTCCCCCCGCCAAGACGTGGGTAACGTCTGATTAGTCGGCGTATCTGCTGGGGCGCTGAAGGGTGCCACGGCTGCGTGAGGACATCGGGGGGACGCCCTGTATGTGGGGGTGGCTGACTGCGGGTGTGGGCGGGCTTTTCTGGGGGCGGCTGCGTGCCCGCTTCTTACGAGGGCCCAGCTGCGGCGACGGCTTCCCAGGCGGAGGGTGCGATATGGTGACGTCTGTGTCCTCCTCCAGGAAATAACACCTAAACAGTTGATGGGCCAGCATCATCTGGAATTTTTACTTCTCCAGGTGACATGGAAAACAAAATCAGTCTCTGTCCCCTGTATTGTTTGGAAAGTTCTTAAATTGCCAGTAGTACAGGGCTTGCAACTCCATCAAAAAAGTCAAAGAACTGGGTTTTGAATCTGTGAAGATGCCAAAGAGAAGAGGAAAAAATGTATTGTTGTTGAATTGTTTACAAAAAGCAAGTTGGATGTTAAGGCATTTAGAGAGTTCAAATTGAAAAGACAGGGTGCTACAGATTGGGAAGGACAAAGAATGGTTGTGTCTGGCTAAGAAATGTAAAACTAAAGAACAGTAATGTATATGGTTCAGGATAGAAAAAAAAATTATGGGACCACAAGAGACATTATAGGGGTCTAAATAAGTGGCTGACTGAAACTGAGCTGTGATAATTGATTTAAAGGAAAAGGTAAATAACAGAGAAAGAGTTGGTATAATTGGTGGGTAAGAGGTTCCACGAGTGAATAAGAATAGTGAAAATCTTGCCAAAAAAGAGATTAATTGTTGGAATGAAGGATATTCATACATATACATGGGAAAGAGGTGAGGAAAAAGTTTGTTAGCATTGTAATGCTGGAGGTACATCTGATCACTACCTGATTAAGTCAAAAATGAAAATAAAAAGTAGTTTCAGTGGAAGAGAATAGACTGAAAATGTGTCTACAAACACTTTCATGACAAATGATTTTGATAAGAAAGAAAAACTTACTAAAGTTATAACAATGAAGTAGAAGGAGTTTATTACTCAGTAATCAAGGATAGGGTTACTGTGCCAGCAGCTTGTACTGCTCTCATAACCCTACAGGAAGAAGGAATAAAAAGAGTATGTGGTGGGATGATGAACTGTAGGTGTAATGAAGGATAAAAGAAAATTGTTTGACAGGCAGTTGCATGACAGATGAGAAGATTATGTAAGAGTGTACAAGAGAAATAATAATGCAATCAAGGGTAAAGAGTGTAAGAGACAGGGTCTAATGAAGACTTAGGTATGGAATTGGGCAAGTACTCAAAAAAAGAAAAAGGTGTCTGGAGGAAAGTAAAATTGGAAATGGAGGGCTGTCTGAAGAGAATACAGTCCATTGTCAATGGAGTGGGTATTCTGAAGAGAGATTGTATGTCAAGAATGAAAAGGGATGGATCTAGAAAAGTGCAATAGTGGGAAATGTACCTGTAAGCCTGACAATGTCTGTGAAGGTGACTATCATGAAATTATAAAGGTCAATTAAAGACTGACTGATCAAGATGTATAATAGATGCCCGATTGATGAAAAGGTTCCAAAGGTGTGGGGAAAGGGAATAATCGTTCCTTTGTTTGAGGACACAGGATAGAGATGATTAAAAACATTTCAAGCATGCCAGCGATGGTTTATGATGGGGCTCTGACTGAGAAAATAAACAGGACTGATGAAGAAAGCAGGATGACAGAAGAGGACATGGATTTAAATAAGAGAGCTGGTGAATGGATCAAAAGTCTGTTAAATGACAGCAGTTTATGAGTTTGAAAGTCTGCCTCCGGCAACCGCAGGGGAAAGACGTGTTCTCATGACTGCCTAGTATCCGAGGAAAGTAGCCCGTGAGGTTTTTCAAAATCTTTCCTCGATTCTAGGTCTTCAGCATCGTTCTGGCCTCTTATTTCAGTGCCAGCATAGCTAGGCTTATGTGTCACCCTTCTTTGTGGCAAAACTTCAAGAAAGTAGTAAATAAAATTATTCAAAATGAAGATTAAGATACAAGACAATAGTCCTAAACTGCATGACGAGCCAAGTAGACGGCTCAAGTTATGGCAGTGTATAGGCGCCATCCAGGCTAGAGTCCAAAGAGTAATCCACGCCAACACAGCATTCTTTGTCAATGTTCACGAAGATGACTCAGAAAAGATTCTTAATTCAGAGAACAGGACAGTTTTTGCAAATGAAGAGTTTGAGGTAATAGACCCCCCAGAACATAATTCCATGAAAACTATAGTAGCAAAATACCTAGACGCTCCAACGGTAGAATACGGAGAAGACGACCTTAAAGACAGTATCGAGAGGAAAAACGAATGGGCTGCAGTAGATGAGGTGATAAAAATCCAAAACAATTCCCACGCCATGAAAATGAAGTTTGAAACACCGAAGATGGCAAAGAGAGCCATAGAAAGAGGATTATTTGTAGCCTACCAATACATTCCAAGTGAACACATTGAAGAGGATATATTTGTAAATTTGTCATTTTGCTACAGATGCTACTCTTATGAGCATCTGCTTAAGGAATGCCCTAAAGATAATAACTATAAAAATATGCTCTGAATGTTCATCACATGATCATACATACAGAGAATGTAAAGAAAATACGAAAAAATGTGTTAACTGCAATCAACAACATAGAACTTTAGCAGCGAAATGCCCAGTGAGAAAGGCCCTAATAAAAGAAAAATTCAAGAGATCAAAGCAAACAGAAATGCAACATCCACTACAAGCAACCGTACAAGTTACGCCAAAGTTGACAGCCACTAATACAGGAAATTGCCAGGCTAATGCAAATAACATCCAAAATAATATAAGTAGAATACAAGAAGAGATAAGAATCACGATAATAACAAATTTAGCAATAAAACTGGGGCTGCGCCAAAAAGTAATAAACAGCATATTAGCAGATAACAATTTACCTACAATACACTTCTCTAAAGAAACAATAAACATGATAGCAAGCACCATGGAAAGGAATAAAAGACAAGAAAACCATACAAGCAAAGCAGAAGATTTACAAGCAACTCAGGATATACAACAGGATATGCAAGACTGCACACAATATGAAGAAAACACAGCAGAAAGCTCAGAAGACGACTCATCAGATGAAGACTTTACACTCGGAATTGAGCCCAGTTCGGACTCGAACTCAACAATCCATCCTTCAGGACGCATAAGTAATTTGCAAGAAACGCAGCATCAATTAACAGAAGAAATACAAGCCTCACTACCAAACTTCTCAGGTTTCTCCAACTCTCCCATCTTACAAAATCCACAGGGATCAACTTCAGCATCAAAAAGTACTACGCCAGTAGCCAATAACACCAGAAAACGGAAAAGTGAAAGAAAAAGGACAAAATTACTACACCACTGTAACTCGAATGGACCCAACTCTACGAAGAATTAAAATAATTCAGCACAACGTCAAATCCTGGAAAACAAAGAAATTTGAATTATACAATATATATAGAGAAGAAGACCCTGACTTAATATTAATCAATGAACATGGTATGAAACGAAATGAAACTCTGAAAATGTTTGGATATAATACATATACGCAAAACTTTGCTGATGAACCCTTTGCAGGAATTGCAATAACAATCAAGAGTAATATTAGACATAAGATAATAGACGATTTCCAAGACGACTTTTTAGCAGTCCAAATTCAAACTAACAAAGGACCAATAGTGATCGCCACAGCTTACAAGCCGCCAAGAAGACATTATTTCCCACTTCCGGATGTCATGAAGTTAATGAACAGGAGAGAACCAACCTACCTCATTGCCGATCTAAATGCCAGACACCAAATATTTGGATATAGGCAATCTAATTACACAGGACAAGAAATAGTCAGATTAATAAATAAAAAGTATATCATACACTTAGGACCTGATTTCGATACCTTTGTAGCAAATAACAGAAAAGGAAAGCCAGATATAATATTGGGAAATAATAAAATTCACCTCAATATTGCCGTTACAAGAGGACCAGCAACCTCCTCCGATCATATACCAATGGTAATTACATTGTCAACCAATCCAATAATGATTCCATCCTTAGAAATACCAAATATAAAAAGAGCAAGTTGGGAAAGCTTCAAAAATGAAATAGAAGAAAAAATAAGTAGACAACTAACAATAAATTCAAATGAAATAGAAATTACAAAAGAAATAGTAGATGGTGAGCTTGAAGAATGGTAGAGAAATATAGAGGAAGCAATAAAAAATCATATAACCATAACTAAATATACCACACTTCCACATCCTATTAGTAGTGATAAGTTGAAATTGATACAATGGCACTACAACAACATCCAAAACACAGTACTTATAACAGGGTGGAACAACATATTAATGAGAAGATATGTGTCATTACAAGAACAGTTAGTACAAGAAAACTCAAGATTATATCATCAAAATTGGGAAGACCTAATAAAAACACAGAAATACAGTACAATAACCCAAAACAATTTTGGAACTCCGTTGCAAGACTGATGGGAAGCAAAACTAATACTTCGCCATACATAAAGCATGGGAATGAGAAAATATATGATGACAAAGAGAAGGAAGTACTGCACAAGGCCTACCGGCAGGAAATATTCCAGATAAGGCAGGAGGATAACCAAAATTTCGACAACCAACATGAGACAATAATCAATGAATTCATTGAACAACATAGAAACAGAACAAATCCGCATTATGCAGCTGATATTAGCAGACTCAGTGAAGACTGCCCATTAACAAGGAAAATAGAGTTATGGGAAATCAAAATAATAATTAAAAATTTTAAACACAAAGCACCAGGAAAGAGTGAAATTAACAAGATCATAATTCAAAATTTACCAGACATTGCATTCGAAAAATTAAGAGAAATATACAACTGGGCTCTCTCAATGGGATATTTTCCAATTATATTCAAGAATGCAATAATGGTTTCGATACCCAAACCAGGAAAAGATACTAGTCAGGTAGAGAATTATAGACCAATATCATTACTAGAAATGCCTGGCAAAATATTTGAAAAAATAATTAACAACAGATTAGTGTTGTTCCTAGAAGGTAATCAGATACACAATAATAATCAATATGGATTTAGAAAAGGAAGAGGGATCCAGATTGCAATAGCAACAATATATGAGAGTATTGCACTATCACAAAGAAGAAGGTACCTATGTAACCTAGTATGTAGAGATATAACCAAGGCATTTGACAAAGTATGGATACAAGGACTTCAATACAAAATATTACATCTCAACCTTCCAGACATTTTTGAGAAAATACTATGCAACGTCATCAAAGATCGAACAGCAGCAATCAAGTCACAAAATTACATAGGGAATCCATTCCCGTTACTAAGTGGAGTCCCACAAGGATCTGTACTCAGTCCAACACTATTCATATTATATACATCAGATATGACTTCACCACCAGAGTACTGTACTGATGTCTGCTTTGCAGATGATATAACTCAAATAATTATACACCCAGAAAAACGCACTCGAAGAAGGGATCCAACTTTGAAAAGACAAGTAGCACAAAAAACAATGAACCAAATTGAAAGAATAAATCAGTTTGAAAAGAAGTGGAAGATAAAGACAAATAAATCTAAATTCCAACTAGTATCAGTGTTTGCTTACAAACCTGCACAAATAATGTTAGACCAACAACCGATGAATTTTACTAAAAGCACAAGAATACTAGGAATGCAATTCGGACAAAGAGGAATATCAAGACACGTGAGAGAAAGGCTAAGAATAGCAAGAACACAAAATACAAAGCTAAAACGGTTTAGGAATATGAATACAAATATCAAAATCCATTTCTACAAAAGCCTAATCAGACCAATAATGGAATATCCACCAATACCCACGTGCTTAGCATCGACTTCCAATATAAGTGCATTACATAAATTCCAAAATAAGATACTAAGGTCCGCAGTGAGAAACAATCAAGAAGATGACGATCTGAATATAGAACAAATACACAAAAAATACAAAGTAGAACCAATTAATCAAAGATCATACAGACTGGCAACCAACATATGGAGCAAACTAGATCAGTACAACAGTGAATTAACAGAAGAATCCGTAGCAGAAGAGAGAAACCACCCAAACAACACAGACCACAGATGGTGGAGAAGAGTATCTTCATATATTCATCGTGATGAACCTCAACCATTATATTATTAAGAAATGCCTTGTGAAAAAGTAATATTTAGAATTTACTATGTAGGTATCATGCAAAATCATTATGATAATTAACATCAAGGTTAAAATGAGGAAATTGGAACTAAATTTTTTTTATTTTATTTTATGTTTTAAATATGATTATACTAATAAGAAATAAAATTCAAAATATGCAATATGTACAATTTACCATGTTGTTATAATGTAAAATTATTATAGTATTATGTTAATATTAGAAAAATTGTACCCTTACCTAAATAAAATTGTGGATAAACCACACTTGACATTACTCTTACTAATATTTCACTTTCTAAACTATTCCCTACCATGGTTAGCTAGCTAACTGCCCTCACCCTTCTTTCACCCATCTTACCTATCAGCTAAAAAAAAAAAAAAAAAAAAGGGAAAAGTTTCCAGTGACATAATAGCCTATAAAAAAACTTGCGATAGAATTTATAGAGATACAATATGGATGATGATGAGGAAGTATGTGAAGAATTTAATATACTGAGATCGATTTAAGTATTTATTTTGAAATTCAAGCCATTGCTAAAGATATATTTCTAACACAAGAGTACACTATGTCTCTATGACTGCCACTATTTTTATAGATGGAATAATAACAGAAACGTTGTCATGAATGGGATGCGGAGTGATTAAAGAGAAGTTACAGAGATTGGTGAAGGAGTTCAGCTGTCAATGAAGAAAGTTGAAAGTGAATGTTAACAACTGCAGCTTTATGAGGTCTATGGAAGCCAGGAGACAGGAAGGTGAAACAAAGAGTGATAGTATGATGGTAGAAGAATGGAAGGCATAGATAGATTTCTATGAGTTTTGTGGGGTAAATATTATGGATGTTGGAAGGCTGGAAGAGGTCAAACAATGAAAATGTTTGGTAAGGAAAGCATCAGCACTTAAGAAACAAGTTAGGAAGAGATGGGCATTTGGCGGCAAAGGTTTGGGTACATGAAGATTGTTAAGCCAACTTACTTTTAGGGAAGTCGAGTGTGGGTGTTGAAAGCACAGTATATGTGGATGAAGAAGAGATGAAACTATGATAAATGTAGACTACACATAAGACAACAATGTGATCAGTTAAACAAAGGTAAATAGATGAATCAGAAAGTTTTGTTTAAGGGGGACTAGCTCAAATGAAAAGAAGGGACGACCAGTAATGGAGTGGAATTAGCGTTGTAATCGAAGGTCTTAAATATCCATGAAGTGTGCAAGTGTTTGTGTGAAAAGCAGGGGCGTCATTTGGGGGGGGGGGCAACTGTCCCCCCCAAGACTCAAGTTGCCCCCCCCAAGCCTCAACTTGTCCCCCTCACACCCCCAAGCCCCAAGAAGTAGCAGCAGCGGGTTTTCCATTATTCCTATTTTCCATTATTCCTACCGAAATTCAAATGTGTCACCACATTAAGTTTATCTATCTATCTGTCTATCTACCTACCTACCTATCTATCTATCTATCTGTCTGTCTGTTAGTCTATCTATCTATCTATATTTCTCTATCACACACAATGTTTGTTTGTCTTCCTGTTTTGCTGAAATACTTGCTCATGTGGCTTCAAAAAGCATATAAAACAGCTCAAAAAAGAAAAAAAACAGCTGGTTAGGCTCGCTTCGCTCGCCAAACCATCTTTGCCCACCCCCCCCCAAGAAAAATCTGAAATGACGCCCCTGGTGCAAAGGAGAGAGCAGTGCTTCTTGGGTGGATGGGTGGGTGGGTGGGTGGGTAACAGCGCACTGCTGATGAGCGTTCTGCACAAGTGGTATCCTAGATACAGCCGTTAAAGGGTAATTATGACAATGGCTGTTTAAGTCAGAAAAATTATTAAGTGAAGCGAGTCATCCAAAAGTTTAAGGACGGTTCATGAAAACTACTGTGTGCTGCATGTAAACGTCTTGTAGCGACTACGCGGCGGCAGACCTGCGATCAAAATCTGCTTCCTCCCGTGATGAGCAACGCGAGAGGAAGATCACACGGTCGAGAAAAACAAATTCTCCCGCGCGTCTTCTGTGCAAATGTCTCAGTCATCGGATTGTCACCTTTCATGTATTTGTGTCATTTCTGTATGCTGTTACGCCAGCTTTCCAGTAATGTATGTATGACTGTCAATCAGGTTTCTTGTATCTTTCCATATGTAAATCTACGTCTGTGAAGAAACACAGACGCCTGAGTTTAATCCCCTCCTCGATCTGTCAAGAGGTCGGGACTACTTTGCGGCTCACAAGAGCTACTGACCTGTGTGTAAGTTTTGTAAATAGATTAGATTCAGTAAGCTGTAAACCTCTGTAACTCATTTCGCACCTCACTCACAGTCTCATCCAACAAATTTCGACAAGAAGGTAATCTTTGAAGATACAAAAGCCAATTTTGTCCTGAACGAATGAATGAGAGGTGCCATTTTAAATAAATAGTTAAACTGGCCCAATTTTTTTTTTTTTTTTTTTTTTTTTTTTTTTTTTTTTAGCTGATAGGTAAGATGGGTGAAAGAAGAGTGATGGCAGTTAGCTAGCTAACTATGGTAGGGAATAGTTCAGAAAGTGAAATATTAGTAAGAGTAATGTCAAGTGTGGTTTATCCACAATTTTATTTAGGTACGGGTACAATTTTTCTAATATTAACATAATACAATAATAATTTTACATTATAATAACATGGTGAATTGTACATATTGCATATTTTGAATTTTATTTCTTATTAGTATAATCATATTTAAAACATAAAATAAAATAAAAAAATAAGTTCAAATTTCCTCATTTTAACCTTGATGTTAATTGTCATAATGATTTTGCATGATACCTGCATAGTAAATTCTAAATATTACTTTTTCACAAGGCATTTCTTAATAATATAATGGTTGAGGTTCATCACGATGAAGATATGAAGATACTCTTCTCCACCATCTGTGGTCTGTGTTGTTTGGGTGGTTTCTCTCTTCTGCTACGGATTCAATTGTTAATTCACTCTTGTATTGATCTAGTTTGCTCCATATGTTGGTTGCCAGTCTGTATAATCTTTGATTAATTGGTTCTACTTTGTATTTTTTGTGTATTTGTTCTATATTCAGATCGTCATCTTCTTGATTGTTTCTCACTGCGGACCTTAGTATCTTATTTTGGAATTTTTGTAATGCACTTATATTGGAAGTCGATGCTAAACATGTGGGTATTGGTGGATATTTCATTATTGGTCTGATTAGGCTTTTGTAGAAATGGATTTTGATATTTGTATTCATATTCCTAAACCGTTTTAGCTTTGTATTTTGTGTTCTTGCTATTCTTAGCCTTTCTCTCACGTGTCTTGATATTCCTCTTTGTCCGAATTGCATTCCTAGTATTCTTGTGCTTTTAGTAAAATTCATCGGTTGTTGGTCTAACATTATTTGTGCAGGTTTGTAAGCAGACACTGATACTAGTTGGAATTTAGATTTATTTGTCTTTACCTTCCACTTCTTTTCAAATTGATTTATTCTTTCAATTGGGTTCTTTGTTTTTTGTGCTACTTGTCTTTTCAAATTTGGATCCCTTCTTCGAGTGCGTTTTTCTGGGTGTATAACTATTTGAGTTATATCATCTGCTAAGCAGACATCAGTACAGTACTCTGGTGGTGAGGTCATATCTGATGCATATAATATGAATGGTGTTGGAATGAGTACAGATCCTTGTGGGACTCCACTTAGTAACGGGAATGGATTCCCTATGTAATTTTGTGACTTGATTTCTGCTGTTCGATCTCTGATGAAGTTGCATAGTATTTTCTCAAAAATGTCTGGAAGGTTGAGATGTAAAATTTTGTACTGAAGTCCTTGTATCCATACTTTGTCATATGCCTTTGTTATATCTCTACATACTAGGTTACATAGGTACCTTCTTCTTTGTGATAGTGCAGTACTCTCATATATTGTTGCTATTGCAATCTGGGTCCCTCTTCCTTTTCTAAATCCATATTGATTATTATTGTGTAGCTGATTACCTTCTAGGAACAACACTAATCTGTTGTTAATTATTTTTTCAAATATTTTGCCCGGTACTTCTAGTAATGATATTGGTCTATAATTCTCTACCTGACTAGTATCTTTTCCTGGTTTGGGTATCAAAACCATTATTGCATTCTTGAATATAATTGGAAAATATCCCATTGAGAGAGCCCAGTTGTATATTTCTCTTAATTTTTAGAATGCAATGTCTGGTAAATTTTTAATTATGATCTTGTTAATTCCACTCTTTCCTGATGATTTGTGTTTAAAATTTTTAATTATTATTTTGATTTCCCATAACTCTATTTTCACTGAGTCTGCTAATATCAGCTGCATAATGCGGATTTGTTCTTTTTCTATGTTGTTCAATGAATTCATTGATTATTGTCTCATGTTGGTTGTCGAAATTTTGGTTATCCTCCTGCGTTATCTGGAATGTTTCCTGCCAGTAGGCCTTGTGCAGTACTTCCTTCTCTTTGTCATCATATATTTTCTCATTCCCATGCTTTATGTATGGCGAAGTATTAATTTTGCTTCCCATCAGTCTTGCAACGGAGTTCCAAAATTGTTTTGGGTTATTGTACTGTATTTCTGTGTTTTTTTATAAAAGTGTACATTTGACAAAGGAATACTGGATACCGAGCTGTTATATTTTTGGCTATTATGATTCAGTACAGAGCTTAGCAGTTCTCCCGCCAAATTCTTGGGTCGAACGAAATATATTAACATACATAGGTGTTTGTTTACTGAAAAATCATGAATTTGAGAGATGGCCTGGCTTCTAAACTGATTAATATATTTGCCTTGAAAACTGTGCTAACCCAGTATAAGTGGGTCCTGATATATATATATATATATATATATATATATATATATATATATATATATATATATATATATATATATATATATATATATATATATATATATATATATATATATATATATATATATATATATATATATATATATATATATATATATATATATATATATATATATATATATATACAGAGATGAAAACACTATACAGTATGCATGGAGATTATATCAACTACCAACACGGAAGGGTGTCCTCAGCATAACAACGCTTAAATCTGGGATCTAACTCGAGTTACTCGACCCGAAGCAAATCTAGACGATTTCCAGAGATATCCCCTTAATCTTAAAGGTACCGTATTCGTACTGGAAACCCTCCCACCCAATAAACAAGTTATTTTGTAATTGTACAAATTAGCTAAAAGAAAACTAGCAGACCGACATATGCAAAAACATGAAGCATAGCAGGCCACTCGAAACAATCAACATCATGGCTGCATCAACTGGCATAAAAATACGATATTTTCAATAAGCAGCCAGAGAGAGAGAGAGAGAGAGAGAGAGAGAGAGAGAGAGAGAGAGAGAGAGAGAGAGAGAGAGCAGAGAACCGTCCTTTTTTAAATCCATTATAGCATTCAAGAGTTCAAATGGACAACAAGAACGCCATCCCTATTATGCCAAGACTGTCTGAAGCATTCATCGTGGTAGGAGAGGAATCTGGGCCACGAAACATCGGAAGGTAAAGAAGAAAAAGAATGAAGTACAATTATCGTTGGGAAACGGGAAGGAATAAATGTCGAAATAAATAAGTTAAAAATATATGTTTTAAAATAAAATCTACATAACTAAAGAATGAAAAACGGATGGCTGGGCAGTTGAAAAGGAATATACTAAGGAAATAAACTGGAGGCGAAAACACAAGAAAACCCGTTGCCTAAATTGCCAGCAGTTCTCGTGAGTTGGTGACCCGGACGGCTGTGAATACGTTATATGAGTGAAGAAACGCTCCCATTCAACTCTCATCAGCAGAAATTAGACTCCCGGTTGCTTTTATCAGCTGGTTTAGCCTTGACTGGAATTAACTCGGTAAATATGGTCCAGAGGAGAGCCTACGTAACTCTTCCCTGGGGATGAGAAAGGAAACCCCTACACATTGATAAAACAGCAATAACATACATTATTTTTATGACTAATGATCGAGCAACCAAGCACATCAACTCTCAGTTCACACTCATACATAAATACTTGTACGCACACATACATAAATGCATACACGCACGCATACATAAACACACGCGTGCATACATAAACTACGTATCATTAACGTTACCATCTCTTTTCGAACTGGTATGCCATTCACCTTACAAGTAAGATGTAGAAGCATGCCATAACGCACAAGACTTTCGTTGTGTCCATCCCACCCATTATGATTAGGCATCTTTAGTCCATCGTCTCATCAAATGAGCTCAAGTAGATTCTTTTTGAGACTTAAATTTCTCAAAAGGCAAACAAGGATTCGAGCCCACACGTACAGCAATCACAAGTCTCAAAGCCATAAAACTAGACCTCAGCGCTATTCCACATGAGTAACTGATATGCTAACGTCCTACCTACCAGCAGCAGCCTTCCTTGCCGAAAGTCCCACTCAATATGACGTTCATTACCGAAGACGTCAATCTGATATTTCTGAATCATTCCCCGGATAAACCGTTTCCGTTCTCTGGCTTCCATGCTTAAAAGGTTTCTTTTCCCTCTGCCAGTGAGTGCTGGTGGCTTTCTCAGAACAAATTTTCTTCTTCCCTTAAAATTCTTTCTAGCTATCCATATTTCGAAAGAGTTCAAGGAATCTGCTAACAAATGTTATGTATAAAACTGACATATACTTTATTAAGAAATCTCGAGCTTATGAGAACATTACCGAGTTCTTACTTTTTCTTTTTGGCATTGCAACAGAAAAGACTGCTGCTAATAGGGAACTATACAAAAGAAAATGAAATCTCATGAATTATACTGAGATATTACACTCACACTTGAAAAAATTTACCTCATAATTTTCTTTTTTTTATTTATTCTGCTGAAGTACTGTACTGCTTCAAAGGATCCTGGAGTCTTTAAGAATTTAAGAAGACGTTATAATCCAATGGGTGTTTCTCAAGGAATGCTTCAGGAACTGAAGACGGCTTCACAGGATTCTGGAGTCTTTCAGAATTTAAGAAGACGTTATAATCCAATGGGTGTTTCTCAAGGAATGCTTCAGGAACTGAAGACGGCTTCACAGGATTCTGGAGTCTTTAAGAATTTAAGAAGACGTTATAATCCAATGGGTGTTTCTCAAGAAATGCTTCAGGAACTGAAGACGGCTTCACAGGATTCTGGAGTCTAAGAATTTAAGAAGACGTTATAATCCAATGGGTGTTTCTCAAGGAATGCTTCAGGAACTGAAGACGGCTTCACAGGATTCTGGAGTCTTTCAGAATTTAAGAAGACGTTATAATCCAATGGGTGTTTCTCAAGGAATGCTTCAGGAACTGAAGACGGCTTCACAGGATTCTGGAGTCTTTAAGAATTTAAGAAGACGTTATAATCCAATGGGTGTTTCTCAAGGAATGCTTCAGGAACTGAAGACGGCTTCACAGGATTCTGGAGTCTTTAAGAATTTAAGAAGACGTTATAATCCAATGGGTGTTTCTCAAGGAATGCTTCAGGAACTGAAGACGGCTTCACAGGATTCTGGAGTCTTTAAGAATTTAAGATGTTATAATCCAATGGTTGTTTCTCAAGGAATGCTTCAGGAACTGAAGATGGCTTCACAGGATTCTGGAGTTATGGAGGAATGAGGTTATTGCATTTGATGACGTCTTGTGTGAGAGAGAGAGAGAGAGAGAGAGAGAGAGAGAGAGAGAGAGAGAGAGAGAGAGAGAGAGAGAGAGAGAGACAACGAACAACGGCGTACGTAATTGTTGAATGATGTCGTTAGAGAGTGTGGTTTTAGTTTTGTTTACGTTTGGATTGTCCGTGAGGTTTCGTGTTTCGTTGTTTTGGGAGTGCGCGGAACTGTGTTTTTTCGGATGATCGTGGCGGGAGTCTTGACAGAGATATTGTGCTGGAAGGACGGTTTTTCCGGTGGTTGATCGGAGTTTTGGGTTGCTTTTTTTTTGTTTCAGTTTGTGTGATTTGGTATTTGGAGGCTTTGTGGTTGGAGTGTTGGTACTTGGGCGTGTTTTGGGTTTTGTGCTGTGTTGGTTGCGTGATCGGTGTCGTGTGATAGCCTGGTTGTTTTTTCTGCTGTGTTCCGAGTGAGTTGAGTTTGAGTCTTCGTGGTTGAGTCTTTTTGAGTCTTGTTTTGGGTCGTGTTTGTGTACTGGTTGGGTTGTTGTTTTCTTGGTTGTGGACTGTTGTTGTGTGGTGAGCGTTGGCAATATCGGCGGTTGTGGTGACTCCGTGACCTTCTTCTGCTTGGCAAGACTTCCCGTCCGGAATTCGTAGGCCTAGCCTAGTACGAGGTGAGTGTATGTGCTGTTTTTTGTTAGTGTGAGTGTGTGGTTGTGAAATCCCGCCACATTATTTGGGCCCAACGTGGGGCTGTTGTGTATTTACTGTTAGGATTGTTTTGTGGTGGGTAGAGTGAGAGTAAGAGGTCAGGATGAGTGAGATAGAGAAACTGAGAGAGGAACTCCGGGAGGCTAGGGAACTCCAGGGTAGGCTGGAGGAGGAGAATGGGAGGCTGAGGAGTGAGAATGAGAAGTTGAGGAGTCAGTTGGAGGAGATGGGGGGAATGCTAAGGAGTGCAAAAGAAGAAATGAAAGAGGAGATGAAAGAGGGGGTGAAAGAGTCTGAGGAAAGAATGGATAAGAAGTTAGAGTCTGCAGTAAGCAGGATGCAGGAAATGATGAAGGGAATGTTTAAGGAGTTCTTTGGAGAAGGAGCTGTAGGAGGAGGTTCCCCTGGGTCTTGGGATGGGCCAGAAGGGTTGCAGAAGGTAGAGAAGAGTGGAGATGAGAGTGATGGAAGTGATTTAGGTGCAGTAAAGAAGGAAAAGAAGGGAGAGATGGTGGCTAAATGTAATTGGGAGGACAAGGTTAAGAAAGGGAGTGAGGAAAAGAAGAAAAAAGGAAAGGGGCTTAGGATGGATGAGAAGAAAGTTGATATTGGGAAATTGGAAAAGAGTAAGGAACAAGATGAAAGTGAGTTGGATAGTGAAGATTGGATAAGGGTAGTTAAGAAGAAGGGTAAGGAAAGCGCAGTTGGGAGGATGAATGTTAGTGTGGAAGTGGATTCACTGTATTCGGAAGAGTGTAAGAAAGGTCAGAGTGAAACTAGCGGCAGCGACAGTGAGAGTGAGAAAGAAGTACGGAAGGCTATGTATGTGAGAGAAGTGCCACGGTGTGAGAAGTATGAAGAGTATGGAAGTAGGGATATAAGGGATTTTTTCAGGGAGTATGAAGGTTATTGCATGGCTAAATATGGAGAGAATAAGAGGGTATGGGCACGAGAGTTAGGGGGGTTCTTAACAGGGTTTTTGCTGAGTATGTATGGGGTGGTGATGAGTGTAGGTCATGTGTCCTATGAAAGTATTAAAAGTAGGATTATAGAACAGGGAAGAAGGACAAAAAATAGTGTTAAGTATAAGAGGAAACATGATTTCGATGAGGCAAGAATGAATGATGGTGAATCTTTGGATATGTACGTCTGTCGGTTGGAAACATTAGCCAGAAGGAAATTTGGTGATGAGGGAATAAATGAGTGCAAAGAGTTAGTACGAAAGTTGTTGGCGACGGTACCCGAGGGTGTGTATGAGTTCATAAATAGGAAGCGCAAGGAAAAGATGAAGTGGACGAATGAAAGGTTGAGGTGGAATGAAATTTTGGATCTGGTTGAAGACCATGAGGTTGACAGATGCGCGAAAGAGAGTAGGAGTGTTAGCGTTAGGGCAGAGGTACCAGAATTTAGAAGCTATAGGGAAGCAGTTTTGGCAGGACCGAGGTGGATGGCAGAGCAAGTAGTTGATAGAAGTGTAAACGTAAATAATGCAAATATCAAGGGGCCACAGAGAGATAGAAGTAGTAGTATTGGAAGGGTAGGGTTAGTTAGTTATGATCTAGGGCAGAAATGTTATAGGTGTGGGAAAGTGGGGCATAAGAAAAATGAATGTCGGTGGGCATTGGGAGCTTGTTTTGGGTGTGGAGAAACGGGGCATTTGGTGAGTGAATGTAAGAAGGTTAGGGGTATCAAGTGTTATGTAATGGACTCTTTGGAGGGGTATTCTGACTCCATAGACATTACTCTGTGCAATGCAGCTGAAGGACTGGATGACACTGTGCTCTGCACCATTGATTCTGATTAGTCTGTCCCAAACTATATATATATACATATATATATATATATATATATATATATATATATATATATATATATATATATATATATATATATATATATATATATATATATATATATATATATATATATATATATATATATATATATATATATATATATATATATACAGTATATGTGTGTGTGTGTATGTATATATATGGGTTTTGTTTTGCAGTTTTGTTTCCCATAAAACAAAATCAAATATGGTGCAACGAAAGACCCAGTTCATGACTGACAGTCGCATTTCAACTGCCCCACGCAGCATAGCGCGCACCATCTCACTAGTAATCATAATAATAATAAAACCTGAGTGGATATTGTTTTTCCTTCCCGGGTGACAGTAGGAGAGACATTTCACAGCCACCCACCCCCTGCAAACTAGTTTACCCGCCCCGGGTGGGGGGCAGGGTAGGTAGGGGAACAGGAGGGTAGGGGAGACATCCACCCTCCTCCTGCAAATCTGCCTGTCTGCCCTGGGTGGGGGCAGGGTAGGTAGGGGATTGGGAAGGTAGAGGAACCAGCAGTGCCAGGTTCCAGGGCACATAGCGCACGCCAATAAGCTAATAATAATAACCTTCATCAGGATCTAATGACATCTGATACAGGGGCCTCTCTTTGGAAGTAGTTGGGATAAGTACTTAAACATACTGTATACCATGTCCAGAGCATAATGACATTTCATTACGTTTACATGTAGCATTTAAAAAAAAATAAAGGAGAAACGAGTTACAAAGGCAGAATTTTACAATCCACTGAAAATATATTAAAAGTATATAAATCATTAAGTGCTAAAAACAATTAAAATACTAGTTATAAGAATATTTATAAAGTACGAGAAACTATCTACAATAGGGCCTATATGCTTAGAATAAATTAAATATACGTTAAAATATTAAAATATGTATAGAGGATGGCCACTGCTTTCTATATTCAGTCTTGGTTTCTTCATTTTAATAAAGATGGATTCTTGAATACTTAGCTGTAAAGCAGGAGAAATTTCACTTTACAGGTGTTTTTACAGTGGTTCCTTATGGAGGGGGTAGTTGGTGTTCCCAGTTGCCTGTGTGTCTTTCCTGCTGCTGACAACTCTTTGCTGGTCCACTCTCAAAGACAGAGTGGTTAGACTAGAGCAATAGAGCCTTACTGGCAGCAAGGACATTGGAAAAGGTAACCAGTGGATGTGCATAGGCCATCGGGAAGTTTATCCTTGCTTTTAAAAAAGGATTTTAACTTGATGCTGTTATACGCAAAAAGTTTCATTATCATCATCAGCATCATCACCATCTTCTCTCTACAGCAAGTTATATGAAGTAAGGGGACCCAGAGATATCTTATGTTTGAAACAGGGTCAGGAGGAGGTGGTACCTGGACAAGAGGTAGCCTCTTTCTAGACGTTGCTCCACCTAGAGAGCTATTGACGGATCGGCTTTTGCGGCAGTTTTGTGCGCATGGAGTCATGTTTGAACGTAATGGCAAACCAGATCGTCCACTTTCGAAGAGATAATGCTTGATATTATTAGTTAATCTGCACAGAAATAGTTTTGATGCGCGATCAATTTCTTCAAGGTCTGAAGCCAATTTCTACCAGAATTTATTGCAACTTAGGACGATAGGATATCTCTCGACCAAGGCCACTTAACAAAAAATAAATACGAAATGATAAACACTACTGTAGGCTGAACTGTGTAATTTTTCAAGGCCAAGTAAAAATAGCAAGACTTTTAAGAGATTTGAAAAAAAAATCCTACATACGGAAAGGGCTCAGAAATCAAGAACTGAGCCCGTAGCTTCTCACGTTGATAATGAACTTAAGTTCCAGTGGCGCAATCTGTCGCTCCCACGGCTGGCTCACAGGCTCTATCAGAAATGTCCTTCGGTTAGTGAAAGGTAAAGGACAATAGTGCTGTAGGTCTAAAATGCATTTCAACTTGGTGGCATCCATTAGCATATTTCTTTTCTTTCAGTAATTTAACAGTTCTTATGTAATTTCAGCATTGGAGCAAACAGCGCATCTGAGTCTCTTATAAAAAAATTAGTTAATTTTAAGAACGCTGATTCCTACCAGCAGCTATTTTTGAATTTTGACTTTCGTCCTCAAAATTAGCTGGCTTACAAATTCAACTACTGTTGACTATATGTGCAAAGACAGTATACATATTAAATAATACTAGAATATCGCAGCCTAAATTAAAATTCCCATAAAACTGAAAGATCTGCTTATCCATCCCTAAGTCCCTCCGAGAATATCCTCTCCATTCAGATACAGTAACGTGCAAAAGTTCCCAACACTCGAGCATACCCAGGTGTGCCAAAGAAATAGGAAAATGTTATCGAAAACATCAAGGATTTCACTTTCGTGAAACAGGTTAACGCAGATAATGCGCTCACGTGAACGCACACACACACAAATACGTAATCTTACCCAGTATAGTAAGTCTATTATGCTTCCATGTTTCTGTTAACTTTATCTACTTTCTGTTATTAGAATTTCCTATGGCATCAATTTCCGCAATGCAAAGGCAATAAAATCAGGACTTGAACGTTGTTAGGAACAATTCTTCTACAATGCTCGTGGCTCAGTTGATTATATAATTTATATACATTTCATATTCCTCTCTTTTGTGAAAAGAGAGACAGAAGAAAGAGAGCTAAGTTATGCCCTATTACAACTATCGTTGTATTTTTAGATGTTTAGGATTATTTGAGTTCCTTACAAATGGTTAAATTTAAACACTTTTTTCTGGTACAGCGACCTATCTTTGCTTCATCTGCTAACAGAGACACCCATTCAGAAATGAGTCAGACTGAAAATGTTTATCGAACATACATAATTACAAAATACAGTTTATGGGAGAGAAACAAGGTATAAAACTGATTTTATGCCCAACGGGTTTAGGAGGTTAAAATAAACAAATTGAAAGAACAATACGGATATGCCTTTGGCCTGACGTGAAAGTTATTAAATAAATCAACTTGGAGGTCGTGAGAGATAATACGTGGGTCGCAGAGGAAAGAGTATTCAAAGAACCAATAAACAAAGCTGAATTAGGATTTTGAAATGTACAAAATAGCACACGGATTATGAATAAAACATGCAGTGAGTCATGGCTCAGAGCACATAAAATCTCTCAATAGCCATATCTAGGGTAGTATCTACGAGTTCCATATGATGTTGGAGAATCTCTTCAGAGGAGAAATATTAGAGGCTTCAGTGGAGAATACATGACTTTACCATAAGGAGATTTTTTCTTAGATAATCCATAAATTTGTCTTAGACCTGCAAAACACCTCAAATATTGCTACCCTATGTATAGCATCCAGTGTTACTGAGTCCAAATTAACACAATTATACTAAAACTAAGGGAAGGAATACTTGAGGAATAAGTAGAAGGCTAAGATTGGTGTGTGGCGACAAGAGGTGTTAAATCAACATCGTAGCATAAAAGCAACGGAAAGAAGCAAGAAATAACAAAGTCCGAAAGAACTCGACTAAAAACAGTGGGAGAGGCAGATCTGTCCATTTCAGCCGATAGAACACTGGTAAAATACAAAAGTTCAACAGCCTACAGAGAAAAGGTGAATAGTCGTGACTGGGGAGTTGTGCTAAACGGGTCTACAGCTGGACTTTGTGGAAGTCCTAGAAATGTCATGAGTAGTGAAATATGAGTCTTCTGTTCCCGAGAGATGGCCAAACATGAGCGATTGCAAATTTGGTCAGTCTGTAAAGACAACCGGTGGAATATCTAATAATATCAATGCTTAGAAAATAGGCTAAACATTGTCTTAAACTTTGGGACAATAATTACGGGGACACAGAATCACCAAAACATACTCCACAATGAACAAAGCAAAGGCATAAAAACCCAGGGCAATCTCTTAAGAAGCTCTTCAGTAAGCATACCGTACAACGTCTTGCTAGAGTTTAGGCATTCATTTTTTTCGGTCCGTGCAAACTAGAATGAGATTGACCCTTCAGTTAACATCAAAGGGGAGCTACTTGGTCATTCACTAGGAAGGAATATCAGGAAACAAGGTGCTAACATTATGGATTTGGTTTAGGCACAGAATCAGAGAGATGTGAAAAAGCTTTTTAAAGCAACATGACATCAGGGCTGAAAGCTATATATAGAACAATGAACCTCTTCATTATTGTCTGGCTGTGAGAAAATGTTGACACAGCCTTAAAGAGTACAAAAAGCATGAATGCTAAGACAATGGCTTGGACGGTGGGAAAAACAAAACAAGTGAATATACGTAACACCTTTAGCTGTCACATAAGTGATGCAAGTTCTAAGTTCTAACCAGGTTATGAGCTGTGATATGAAGTGACAATGGCACTAAGAAAAATCAAGGATGGTAAAATATAAGCCGTAGAAACGTAATTTCTCAAGCTACAGATACATACAATACGCGTTTGTTCGTTGTTATTTTATTTATCCTTAGGAAGATGTTTATATATAAGCAACGAAACGGAAAGAATATCAATTGCACCATGAATTAATACACACATACCCATGTTCCCACCAACAAACTACGCACCATGGGGCCCTAGGGAGTGGTTCCAGAGACACTAACAAGTTACTGCACCGTTCATATTTTAACATAAATCAAGAATGACCTTTTTATACAATATATGTGGTTTATATATATATATATATATATATATGGTTTATATATATATATATATATATATATAGAGAGAGAGAGAGAGAGAGAGAGAGAGAGAGAGAGAGAGAGAGAGAGAGAGAGAGAGAGAGAGAGAGAGAGAGAGAGAGTATATATACACTAACCACATCAATACTCGATTAACAAAATTATTTTTACCAAGAAGATAAGTAAGAATGATGCGTATCACAATAGGCTACTAAGCCTACAGAATGAAAACAGTAGCGGATTAATTAGTTTAAGAAAACAGAGACGATGTCCGCTGAAGGTCGAACCGCACATTACGCAAGAAATGAAAACCAACCTCTCTTGATTCAGCATAGATCCGGATAGGACCGAGATCCCACCGATGGTAACCACAACGTGAAGGGAACCTCACGTGAAGAGAGATCGTGCGGTTTGATGAGGCAATAACCAGTGGACGGAGGGGAGAGATTGCTACGCTGCTTTTCCTGCCTGTCCGTCCCTAGCCTTGTGCTCGGCCTACCACATTGGTCGAGAACAATATAACACCGCACTCCACGATGCTCAATGAAAAGCATGTAATCGTGTCCTCGGATCTTTCATTTTCCTTATTTTAGTTTCCCAAATAATAATAATAATAATAATAACGTCTCGCATCCATTCATAATGTTCAATAAATAGTGTTACAGCTTAATATCAAAAGTTTATACGACAAATAAAATGATAAAACTATAAAAACCATAGCAAGAACAAAATGAAAAACTCGTATGTTTTTCATATCAATAAGCCTAGAAATTATTATTATTATTATTATTATTATTATTATTATTATTATTATTATTATTATTATTATTATTTAGGAGATGAACATTATTCATTAGGAACAAGAAATCAAAATTCGGTGAGCGAAATTACCTAGATCAAAATTCTAGCAGTCGAAATAGCATGAGTGAAATTACTGAGTTCAAAACTCGTTGAGTCAAAATACCAAGAGTGATATTACCAGGAACAAAACTCTAAGAGTCAAATTACCGAGAGTTACATTACCGGCGTCCAAATTCTAGGATTCAAAATAGCGTGAATGAAATTACCGGGATCAAAACTTTGGGTGTCAAAATACCAGGAATGAAATTACTGAGATCAAAACTCTGGGAGTTTAAATGCCTGAAGTGAAATTACCTGGATCAAAACTCTGGGAGTCAAAATACCTGGAGTGAAATTACTGTGATCAAAACTCTGGGAATCAAAATAAATTACTGGGATCAAAACTCTGGGAGTCAAAATACCTGAAGTGAAATTACTGGGATCAAAACTCTGGGAGTCAAAATACCCGGAGTGAAGTTACCGGGATCAAAACTCTGGAAGTCAAAATACATGGAGTGAAATTAACGGGATGAAAACTCTGAGAGGGAAAATACCTAGAGAGAAATTACCGGTATCAAAACTCTGGGAGCAAATTACCGAGAGTGAAAATATCGGGGTCAAAATACCATGAGTGACATTACTGGGATCGAAACTCTGGGAGTCAAAATACCTGGAGTGAAATTACAGGGAACAAAACACTACGAGTCAAAATGCCGGGAATTAAATTACCGGGATCAAAACTCTTGGAACCAAAATAAAGGGAGTGAAATTACTGGGATCAAAACTCTGGGGGTCAAATTACAGAAAATGAAATTACCAGGATCAAAACTCTAGTAGTCAAAATACCGGGAGTGAAATTGTCGGGATCAAATCTCTGGGAGCCAAAATACCTGGAGTGAAATTACTGGGATCAAAACTCTAGGAGTCAAAATACAGTGAAAGAAGTTACCAGGATCAAAACTCTGGGAGTCAAAATACCGTGAGTGAAATTACCGGGATCAAATCTCTAGGAGTGAAAATACCGTGAGTGAAATTACCTGGATCAAATCTCTGGGAGTCAAAATACCGTGGGTGAAATTACAGGGATCAAAACTCTGGGAGTCAAAATACCGTGAGTGAAATTACTGGGATCAAATCTCTGGAAGTCAAAATACCTGAAGTGAAATTACTGGTATCAAAAATATAGGAGTCGAAATACCTGGAGTGAAATTGTCGGGATCAAATCTCTGGGAGTCAAAATACCTGGAGTGAAATTACTGGGATCAAAACTCTAGGAGTCAAAATACCGTGAAAGAAGTTACCGGGATCAAAACTCTGGGAGTCAAAATACCGTGAGTGAAATTACCGGGATCGAATCTCTGGGAGTCAAAATACCGTGAGTGAAATTACCAGGATCAAATCTCTGAGAGTCAAACTACCTGGAGTGAATCTGGGAGTCAAAATACCGTGAGTGAAATTACCGGGATCAAATCTCTGGAAGTCAAAATACCTGAAGTGAAATTACTGGTATCAAAAATATAGGAGTCGAAATACCGGGAGTGAAATTACCGGGATTAAATCTCTGGGAGTCAAAATACCTGGAGTGAAATTACCGGGACCAAATCTCTGGGAGTCAAAATAACGTGAGTGAAATTACTGGGATCAAATCTCTGTGAGTTAAAATACAGGGATTGAAATTACTGGGATCAAAACTCTGGAAGTCAAAATACCTAGAGTGAAATTACAGGTATCAAATCTATAAGAGTCGAAATACCTGGAGTGAAATTACAGGGATCAAATCTCTGGGAGTCAAACTACCTGGAGTGAAATTACCAGGATCAAAACATTTGGAGTCAAAATACCTGGAGTGAAATTACAGGTATCAAAACTATAGATGTCAAAATACCTGGAGTGAAATTACTGGGATCAAATCTCTAAGAGTCAAAATGCATGGAGTGAAATTACCAGGATTAAAACATTGGGAGTCAAAATACCTGGAGTGAAATTACTGGGATCAAAACTCTAGGAGCCAAAATACCGTGAAAGGAGTTACTGGGATCAAAACTCTTAGAGTCAAAATACCGTGAGTGAAATTACCGGTATCAAATCTCTGGGAGTCAAAATTCCATGAGTGAAATTACCAGGATCAAATCTCTGGGAGTCAAAATACCTGGAGTGAAATTAGTGGGATCAAAACTCTAGAAGTCAACATACCGTGAAAGAAGTTACCTGGATCAAAACTTTGGGAGTCAAAATACCGTGAGTGAAATTACCGGGATCGAATCTCTGGGAGTCCAAATACCGTGAGTGAAATTACCAGGCTCAAATTTCTGGGAGTTAAAATACCTGGAGTGAAATTACGGGGATCAAATCTCTGGCAGTCAAAATACCGTGAGTGAAATTACTGGGATCAAATCTCTGGAAGTCAAAATACCTGAAGTGAAATTACTGGTATCAAAAATATAGGAGTCGAAATACCCGGAGTGAAATTACCGGGATCAAATCTCTGTGAGTCAAAATACCTGGAGTGAAGTTACCGGGATCAAATCTCTGGGAGTCAAAATAACGTGAGTGAAATTACTGGGATCAAATCTCTGGGAGTCAAAATACCTGAAATGAAGTTACCGGCATCAAAACTATAGGAGTCGAAATACCTGGAGTGAAATTACTGGGATCGGATCTCTGCGAGTCAAAATACCGTGAGTGAAATTACAGGGATCGGATCTCTGCGAGTCAAAATACCGTGAGTGAAATTACAGGGATCAAATCTCTGGGAGTTAAAATACAGGGATTGAAATTACTGGGATCAAAACTCTGGAAGTCAAAATACCTGGAGTGAAATTACAGGTATCAAAACTATAAGAGTCAAAATACCTGGAGTGAAATTACAGGGATCAAATCTCTGGGAGTCAAAATACCTGGAGTGAAATTACCAGGATCAACACATTGGGAGACAAAATACCTGGAGTGAAATTACAGGTATCAAAACTATAGGAGTCGAAATACCTGGAGTGAAATTACAGGGATCAAATATCTAAGAGTCAAAATACATGGAGTGAAATTACCAGGATTAAAACATTGGGAGTCAAAATTCCCAGAGTGAAATTACTGTAATCAAGACACTGGGAGTCAAAATACTTGGAGTGAAATTACTGGGATCAAAACTCTGGGAGTCAAAATACCTGGAGTGAAATTACCTGGATTAAATCTCGGGGACTCAAAATACCAGTAGTGAAATTACTGGGATCAAAACTCTGGGAGTCAAAATATGTGGAGTGAAATTACCGGGATCAAATCTCTGGAAGTCAAAATACCTGGAGTGAAATTAGTGGGATCAAAACTCTAGAAGTCAACATACCGTGAAAGAAGTTACCTGGATCAAAACTTTGGGAGTCAAAATACCGTGAGTGAAATTACCGGGATCGAATCTCTGGGAGTCCAAATACCGTGAGTGAAATTACCAGGCTCAAATTTCTGGGAGTTAAAATACCTGGAGTGAAATTACGGGGATCAAATCTCTGGCAGTCAAAATACCGTGAGTGAAATTACCGGGATCAAATCTCTGGAAGTCAAAATACCTGAAGTGAAATTACTGGTATCAAAAATATAGGAGTCGAAATACCCGGAGTGAAATTACCGGGATCAAATCTCTGTGAGTCAAAATACCTGGAGTGAAGTTACCGGGATCAAATCTCTGGGAGTCAAAATAACGTGAGTGAAATTACTGGGATCAAATCTCTGGGAGTCAAAATACCTGAAGTGAAATTACTGGTATCAAAACTATAGGAGTCGAAATACCTGGAGTGAAATTACCAGGATCAAATCTCTGGGAGTCAAAATACCTGGAGTGAAATTACTGGGATTAAAACTCAGGGAGTCAAAATACCTGGAGTGAAATTACTGGGATCAAAACTCAGAGAGTCAAAATACCTGGAGTGAAATTACCAGGATTAAAACTCTGGGTGTCAAAATACTGGGAGTGAAATTACCAGGATCAAAACTCTACTAGTCAAAATACCTGGAGTGAAATTACAGGGATTAAATCTCTGGGAATCAAAATACCTGGAGTGAAATTACTGGGATCATAACTCTTGGAGTCAAAATACCTGGAGTGAAATTACCAGGATTAAAACTCTGGGAGTCAAAATACCTGGAGTGAAATTACCAGGATCAAAACTCTACTAGTCAAAATACCTGGAGTGAAATTACTGGGATCATATCTCTGGGAGTCGAAATACCTGGAGTGAAATTACTGGGATCAAATCTCAGGGAGTCAAAATACCTGGTTTGAAATGACCGGGATCGGATCTCTGCGAGTCAAAATACCGTGAGTGAAATTACAGGGATCATATCTCTGGGAGTTAAAATACAGGGATTCAAATTACTGGAATCAAAACTTTGGAAGTCAAAATACCTGGAGTGAAATTACAGGTATCAAAACTATAAGAGTCAAAATACCTGGAGTGAAATTACAGGGATCAAAACTCAGAGAGTCAAAATACCTGGAGTTAAATTACCAGGATTAAAACTCTGGGTGTCAAAATACTGGGAGTGAAATTACCAGGATTAAAACTCTACTAGTCAAAATGCCTGGAGTGAAATTACCAGGTTTAAATCTCTGGGAGTCGAAATACCTGGAGTGAAATTACTGGGATCAAAAGTCAGGGAGTCAAAATACCTGGAGTGAAATTACTGGGATCAAAACTCAGAGAGTCAAAATACCTGGAGTGAAATTACCAGGATTAAAACTCTGGGTGTCAAAATACTGGGAGTGAAATTACCAGGATCAAAGCTCTACTAGTCAAAATACCTGGAGTGAAATTACCGGGATTAAATCTCTGGGAGTCAAAATACCTGGAGTGAAATTACTGGGATCATAACTCTTGGAGTCAAAATACCTGGAGTGAAATTACCAGGATTAAAACTCTGGGAGTCAAAATACCTGGAGTGAAATTACCAGGATCAAAACTCTACGAGTCAAAATACCTGGAGTGAAATTACTGGGATCATATCTCTGGGAGTCAAAATTCCTGGATTGAAGTTACTGGGATCAAAAGTCTTGGAGTCATAATACTTGGAGTGAAATTACTCGTATGAAAACTATAGCAGTCAAAATACCGTGAGTGAAATTACTGGTATCAAATCTCTGGGAGTTAAAATAGAGAGATTGAAATTACTGGGATCAAAACTCTGGAAGTCAAAATACCTAGAGTGAAATTACAGGTATCAAATCTATAAGAGTCGAAATACCTGAAGTGAAATTACAGGGATCAAATCTCTGGGAGTCAAACTACCTGGAGTGAAATTACCAGGATCAAAACATTGGGAGTCAAAATACCTGGAGTGAAATTACAGGTATCAAAACTATAGGAGTCAAAATACCTGATGTGAAATTACAGGGATCAAATCTCTAAGAGTCAAAATACCTGGAGTGAAATTACCAGGATTAAAACATTGGGAGTCAAAATACCTGGAGTGAAATTACTGGGATCAAAACTCTAGGAGTCAAAATACCGTGAAAGGAATTACCAGGATCAAAACTCCTGGAGTCAAAATACCGTGAGTGAAATTACCGGGATCGAATCTCTGGAAGTCAAAATACCTGAAGTGAAATTACCAGGATCAAATCTCTGGGAGTCAAAATACCTGGAGTGAAATTACCAGGATCAAATCTCTGGGAGTCAAAATACCTGAAATAAAGTTACTGGTATCAAAACTATAGGAGTCGAAATACCTGGAGTGAAATTACTGGGATCAAATCTCAGGGAGTCAAAATACCTGGTTTGAAATGACCGGGATCGGATCTCTGCAAGTCAAAATACCGTGAGTGAAATTAAAGGGATCATATCTCTGGGAGTTAAAATACAGGGATTCAAATTACTGGAATCAAAACTCTGGAAGTCAAAATACCTGGAGTGAAATTACAGGTATCAAAACTATAAGAGTCAAAATACCTGGAGTGAAATTACAGGGATCAAATCTCTGGGAGTCAAAATACCTGGAGTGAAATTACCAGGATCAACACACTGGGAGCCAAAATACCTGGAGTGAAATTACAGGGATCAAATCTCTAAGAGTCAAAATACATGGAGTGATTTTACCAGGATTAAAACATTGGGAGTCAAGATACCTGGAGTGAAATTACTGGGATCAAATCTCTGGGAGTCAAAATTCCTGGAGTGAAATTACTGTAATCAAAACAGTGGAGTCAAAATACCTGGAGTGAAATTACTGGGATCGAGACTCTGGGAGTCAAAATACCTCGAGTGAAATTACTGGGATCCAATCTCTGGGAGTCAAAATACCTGGAGTGAAATTACTGGGATCAAAACTCTGTGAGTAAAAATACCTGGAGTGAAATTACCGGGATTAAATCTCTGGGAGTCAAAATACATGGAGTGAAATTACTGGGATCATAACTCTGGGAGTCAAAATACCTGGAGTGAAATTACTGGTATCAAATCTCTGGGAGTCAAAATACCTGGAGTGAAATTCCTGGAATCAAATCTCTGAGAGTCAAAATACTGGGAGTGAAATTACCGAGATCAAATCACTGGGAGTCAAAATACCTGGAGTGAAATTACTGGGATCAAAACTCTGGGAGCCAAAATAACTGGAGTGAAATTACCGGGATCAAATCTCCGACTCAAAATGCCTGGAGTGAAATTATTGGTGTCAAAACTATAGGAGTCAAAATACTGTGAGTGAAATTACTGGGAGCAAAACTCACGGAGTCAAAATACCGTGGGTGAAATTACCGGGATCAAAACTCAGGGAGTCAAAATACCTGGAGTGAAATTACCAGGATCAAAATTCTACGAGTCAAAATACCTGGAGTGAAATTACTGGGATCAAAACTCTGGGAGTCAAAATACCTGGAGTGAAATTACTAGGATCATATCTCTGGGAGTAAAAATACCTGGAATGAAGTTACCAGGATCAAAACTCTGGGAGTCAAAATACATGGAGTGAAATTACCAGGATCAAAACATTGGGAGTCAAAATACCTGGAGTGAAATTACTGGGATCAAATCTCTGGGAGTCCAAAATTCCTGGAGTGAAATTACTGGGTAATCAAAACTCTGGGAGTCAAAATACCTGGAGTGAAATTACTGGGATCAAAACTCTGGGAGTCAAAATACCTGGAGTGAAATTACCAGGATCAAATCTGGAAGTCAAAATACCAGTAGTGAAATTACTGGGATCAAAACTCTGGGAGTCAAAATACCTGGAGTGAAATTACTGAGATCAAATCTCTGGGAGTCAAAATACCTGGAGTGAAATTACTGGGATCAAAACTCTGAGTAAAAATACCTGGAGTGAAATTACCGGGATTAAATCTCTGGGAGTCAAAATACCTGGGGTGAAATTACTGGGATCATAACTCTTGGAGTCAAAATACCTGGAGTACTGGGATCAAATTCTGAGATCAAATCTCTGGGAGTCAAAATACCTGGAGTGAAATTACTGGGATCAAAACTCTGGCAGTCAAAATACTGGGAGTGAAATTACTGGGATGAAATCTCTGGGAGTCAAAATACCTGGAGTGAAATTACTGGGATCAAAACTCTGGGAGTCAAAATACCTGGAGTGAAATTACAGGGATCAAATCTCGACTCAAAATGCCTGGAGTGAAATTATTGGGATCAAAACTATAGGAGTCAAAATACTGTGAGTGAAATTACTGGGAGTCAAAATACCTCAGGAAAGTACTGGGATACCTGGAGTGAAATTACTGGGATCAAAACAAAACTCAGAGAGAAAAATACCTGGAGTGAAATTACCAGGATTAAAACTCTGGGTGTCAAAATACTGGGAGTGAAATTACCAGGATCAAAACTCTACTAGTCAAAATACCTGGAGTGAAATTACCGGGATCATATCTCTGGGAGTCAAAATACCTGGAGTGAAATTACTGGGATCAAAACTCTGGGAGTCAAAATACTGGGAGTGAAATTACCGGGATCAAATCTCTGGGAGTCAAAATACCTGGAGTGAAATTACTGGGATCAAAACTCTGGGAGTCAAAATTCCTGGAGTGAAATTACTGTAATCAAAACAGTGGAGTCAAAATACCTGGAGTGAAATTACTGGGATCGAGACTCTGGGAGTCAAAATACCTCGAGTGAAATTACTGGGATCCAATCTCTGGGAGTCAAAATACCTGAGGAAATTACTGGGATCAAAACTCTGTGAGTAAAAATACCTGGAGTGAAATTACCGGGATTAAATCTCTGGGAGTCAAAATACATGGAGTGAAATTACTGGGATCATAACTCTGGGAGTCAAAATACCTGGAGTGAAATTACTGGTATCAAATCTCTGGGAGTCAAAATACCTGGAGTGAAATTCCTGAATCAAATCTCTGAGAGTCAAAATACTGGGAGTGAAATTACTGAGATCAAATCACTGGGAGTCAAAATACCTGGAGTGAAATTACTGGGATCAAAACTCTGGGAGCCAAAATAACTGGAGTGAAATTACTGGGATCAAATCTCCGACTCAAAATGCCTGGAGTGAAATTATTGGAGTCAAAACTATAGGAGTCAAAATACTGTGAGTGAAATTACTGGGAGCAAAACTCACGGAGTCAAAATACTGGGTGAAATTACTGGGGATCAAAACTCTGGGAGTCAAAATACCTGGAGGAAATTACCAGGATCAAAATTCTACGAGTCAAAATACCTGGAGTGAAATTACTGGGATCAAAACTCTGGGAGTCAAAATACCTGGAGTGAAATTACTAGGATCATATCTCTGGGAGTAAAAATACCTGGAATGAAGTTACCAGGATCAAAACTCTGGGAGTCAAAATACATGGAGTGAAATTACCAGGATCAAAACATTGGGAGTCAAAATACCTGGAGTGAAATTACTGGGATCAAATCTCTGGGAGTCAAAATTCCTGGAGTGAAATTACTGTAATCAAAACTCTGGGAGTCAAAATACCTGGAGTGAAATTACTGGGATCAAAACTCTGGGAGTCAAAATACCTGGAGTGAAATTACCGGGATCAAATCTCGGGAAGTCAAAATACCAGTAGTGAAATTACTGGGATCAAAACTCTGGGAGTCAAAATACCTGGAGTGAAATTACCGAGATCAAATCTCTGGGAGTCAAAATACCTGGAGTGAAATTACTGGGATCAAAACTCTGAGTAAAAATACCTGGAGTGAAATTACCGGGATTAAATCTCTGGGAGTCAAAATACCTGGGGTGAAATTACTGGGATCATAACTCTTGGAGTCAAAATACCTGGAGTGAAATTACCGAGATCAAATCTCTGGGAGTCAAAATACCTGGAGTGAAATTACTGGGATCAAAACTCTGGCAGTCAAAATACTGGGAGTGAAATTACCGGGATGAAATCTCTGGGAGTCAAAATACCTGGAGTGAAATTACTGGGATCAAAACTCTGGGAGTCAAAATACCTGGAGTGAAATTACCGGGATCAAATCTCCGACTCAAAATGCCTGGAGTGAAATTATTGGGATCAGAACTATAGGAGTCAAAATACTGTGAGTGAAATTACTGGGATCAAAATTCAGGGAGTCAAAATACCTGGAGTGAAATTACTGGGATCAAAACTCAGAGAGATCAAAAAAATACCTGGAGTGAAATTACCAGGATTAAAACTCTGAAATTACTGGGATCAAAAATACTGGTCAAAATATACCTGGAGGAAACAGGATCAAAACTCTACTAGTCAAAATACCTGGAGTGAAATTACCTGGGGATCAAATCTCTGGGAGTCAAAATACCTGGAGTGAAATTACTGGGATCAAAACTCTGGGAGTCAAAATACTGGAGTGAAATTACCAGGATCAAATCTCTGGGAGTCAAAATACCTGGAGTGAAATTACTGGGATCAAAACTCTGGGAGTCAAAATAACTGGAGTGAAATTACCGGGATCAAATCTCCGACTCAAAATGTCTGGAGTGAAATTATTGGTGTCAAAACTATAGGAGTCAAAATACTGTGAGTGAAATTACTGGGATCAAAACTCAGGGAGTCAAAATACCGTGCGTGAAATCACCGGGATCAAAACTCTGGGAGTCAAAATACCTGGAGTGAAATTACCAGGATTAAAACTCTGGGAGTCAAAATACCTGGCGTGAAATTGCCAGGATCAAAACTCTATGAGTCAAAATACCTGGAGTGAAATTACTGGGATCATATCTCTGGGAGTCAAAATTCCTGGAGTGAAATTACTGTAATCAAAACTCTGGGAGTCAAAATACAGGGATTGAAATTACTGGAATCAAAAGTCTTGGAGTCATAATACTTGGAATGAAATTACCGGGATCAATACTCTATGAGTCAAGATATCTTGAGTAAAATTATCGGGATCAAAACTCTAGGAATCAAAATTCCTGTAGTGAAATTACTGGGATCAAAATTCTGGTAGGCAAAATACCGTGAGTGAAATTACTAGGATCATAACTCTGGGAATCAAAATACCTGGAGTGAAATTACTGGGATCAAAACTCTGAGAGTCAAACCGGGAGTGAAAGTACCAGGATCAAAATTCTACAAGTCAAAATACTGAGAGTGAAATTACTGGGATCAAAATTCTGGTAGGCAAAATACCGTGAGTGAAATTACTAGGTTCATAACTCTGGGAATCAAAATACCAGGAGTGAAATTACTGGGATCAAAACTCTGAGAGTCAAACCGGGAGTGAAATTACCAGGATCAAAACTCTACAAGTCAAAATACTGAGAGTGAAATTACTGGAAGTTAAATAACCGGGATCAAAACTCTAGAATTCAAAATACCTGGAGTGAAATTACCGAGATCAAAACTCTGGGAGTCAAAATACCGGGAGTGAAATTACCAGGATCAAAATTCTGGGAGTCAAATTACTAGTAGTGAAATAACCGAGATTAAAACTCTGGAATTCAAAATACTGGGATTGAAATTACCAGGAACAAAATTCGGGGAGTCAAAATTACTGGGACGGAAATTACTGGGATCAAAATCCTGAGAGCCAAAATTCCGTGAATGAAATTACCAGGATCAGAATTCAGGGAGTCAAAATTACCGGGACTGAAATTAGAGGGATCAAAACTCTAGAAGTCAAAATACTGTGAGTGAAATTATCAGGATCAAAATTCAGGGAGTCAAATTACTGGGAGTGAAATTACTGGGATCAAAATCATGAGAGTCAAAATACCGTGAGTGAAATTACCAGGATCAAAGTTCTGGGAGTCAAATTACCGGGAGTGAACGTACTGCATTCAAAACTCTTGTCAAAATACCATGAGTGAAATTACCGGGATCAAAACTCTGGGATTCAAAACACCAGGAGTGAAATTACTGGGATCAAAATTCTGGGAGTCAAAATACCTAGAACCACATATATCCATAGTATGCGCATACAGCATGTGACAAAACAGATATGCAAATGTGTCCATATATGCAAGCACATGAATGCCAGCTATCTAAAAAGTTAATATACTCTAATTCCTTAATTCTAGTATACCATAAATGGCGACATTTAGTTTTATAACAGTACTGAAACGGTAAAAGACAATTCACCAAACCCCTGTCACTTAGCGTACCATGAGCGCCTAGTAAACAAGATTAGTGAGGGTTTTGACTTTACTGAAGGGGCTGGTGCCAGCCTCCTCCAAAGGCGTAAAAGGTGGGGGAGAGGCCATCTCGGGTCAAGCACAAGCCAATAAGCAGAAGACTTACGTCTTGTAATGTCATTAGCTAAAGCTCACTAGAGAAAAACAAGAAAAAGGAAAGTCAGGCCAGTATATAGAGACTGGACAGAAAAGCATGATCACCAATCATTTTCCAGGTCATTTTGTCTATCATGAACTCACAGTAACTTAATAATGAAGCAATATATCTGAGTGATAAAGCATCTGGAAAGAAGAGCAAGAGATCGATAGTTACGAGACAATAAGCTCATTAACATATTTCAGTTAACAACTAAAAAGACTCATGTCTTACCCCCATCCTACATGAACATACTGGAGGTCCAAACGCGAGTATGTGGTCAGCAGATATCCATACCCAGCAGTGACCCATGAGAAGATAAAATGTATTTTCATGAAAACAAAGAAATATGAGCTGTGTAACATCATCGGTTCATCTTCACGATACAAAAAGCTGTCTTTCGTTGTTTCTAAAACAGGTAACGGTTCGAATCCTCACGGTGACCATCAAATATACTGTAATTCCCCTTGGGTATATAAGTTATTCTTAAGGTATAGTGAATTTACTATCAAACGCTGTTTGTGGATTAATATTTGTGAATATAAAATATTTACGCCCACATGTATAAATGACAAAAGTAATATACAAATGAATAAATAAAAAATATACACATACATAATACATTTATACACAAAATGTGTATATATGTATATACATGCATATATATAATATATATATGTATATAAAATGCATATACATATACATATATTATATATATATATATATATATATATATATATATATATATATATGTGTGTGTGTGTGTGTGTATGTATTTATACATATGAACGTATATAAATGGAGCATCTCCTAGCTCAATTAATGGAGGCATCGCATCGAAACCGACCATTGATTCACAGGTAATAGTTTTATTAATCTGGTTATACTCCAATTTTCCCATTGCTTAATCATCATGGTAGGAGGTTAGCTTCATTCTCCCACCTGGGACCTTCATTCTCCCAACCGGGAGATTTTCTAAGAACAGACGTAGAAGGTAGTAACAGTTCAATTTGAAGGGATTATAAAATGAAAGAAACATAAATTGTAGAAGGTCACCTGGGGTAGAGTCACAAAAATAACTCTATCCCTCTTTGTATTTCTTTCTGATAAATAAAAGTCACAAATGTTCTATTAACGCCATTGAAGTTAGTGTTTTTTCATAATAGAACCAAGTTTCTGTCTTCTGAACAGTGTATATCGCTGCGAATTCTCTATGTTCTATTAAAGTCATTAAAGTTAGTCTTCCGTCATAATTAAACGAAGTGTCAGTCTTCTAAACAGTGAATATCGTTGCAGATTCTCTATGATCTATTAATGCCATTGAAGTTAGTCTTTTTTCATAATACAACCAAGTGCCTGTCATCTAAACAGTGAATATCGTTGCAGACTCTCTATGATCTATTAATGCCCTTGAAGTTAGTCTTTTTTCATAATAGAACCAAGTGTCTGTCTTCTAAACATGAAGTTAATCTTTTTAATAACAGAACCGAGTGTCTGTCTTCCAAAAAGTGTAAAATGTTGCAATGCTCTGTGTTCTTTTAAAGCCATTGAAGTTAGTATTTTTTCATAATAGATCCAAGTGTCTGTCTTCTAAACATGAAGTTAGTCTTTTTTCAAAATAGAACCAAGTGTCTGCCTTCTAAACAGTGAATATCGTTGCAAATTCTCTATGTTCTATTAAAGCCATTGAAGTTCGTCATTTTTCATAAGAGAACCAAGTGTCTGTCTTCCAAACTGTGTAAAATGTTGCAAATTCTCTGTGTTCTTTTAAAGTCATTGAAGTTAGTCTTTCTTCATAATAGAACTAAGTGTCTGTCTTCTAAACATAAACTTAGTCTTTTTTCATAATAGAACCAAGTGTCTGTCTTCTAAACAGTAAATATCGTTGCAAATACTCTGTTCTATTAAAGCCATTGAAGTTAATCTTTTTTCATAATAGAACCAAGTATCTGTCTTCTAAAATGTGAATATCGTTGCAGATTCTCTATGCTCTATTAATGCCATTTAAGTTAGTCTTTTTTTTATAATAAACCAAATGTCTGTCTTCTAAACAGTGAATATCGTTGCAGATTCTCTATGATCTATTAAAGCCATTGAAGTTATTCTTTTTTCATAATAGAACTGTATCTGTCTTCTAAACAGTGAATATCGTTGCAGATTCTCTATGCTCTAATAATGCCATTGAAGTTATTCTTTTTTCATTATAGAAACAAGAGTCTGTTTTCTAATCATTGTAAAACATTGCAAATTCTCTGTGTTCTTTTAAAGCCATTGAAGTTAGTGTTTTGTCATAATAGAACCAAGTGCCTATCTTCTAAACAGTGAATATCGTTGCAAATTCTCTATGTTATATTAAAGCCATTGAAGTTAGTCTTTTTTCAAAATAGAACCAAATATCGTCTTCTAAACAGTGAATATCGTTGCAAATTCTCTATGTCCTAATAAAACCATTGAAATTAGTGTCTTGTCTTAATAGAACCAAGTGTCTGTCTTCTAAACAGTGTATATTATTCCAAATTCTCTATGTTCTATTGAAGCCATTGAAGTTAGTCTTTTTTCATAATAAAACCAAGTGGCTCTCTTCTAAACAGTGAATATCATTGCAAATTCTGTTTTCTAATAAAGCCATTGAAGTTAGTCGAGTCATAGTAGAAGCAAGTGTCTGTTTTCTAGACAGTGAATATCGTTTCAAATTCTCTATGATCTAATAAAGCCATTGAAGTTAGTCTTTTGTCATAATAGAACCAAGAGTCTGTCTTCTAAACAGTGTATACTGTTGCAAATTCTCTTTGTTCTATTAGAGCCATTGAAGTTAGTCTTTTTTCATAACAGAACCAAGTGTCTGTCTTTTAAACAGTGTATATTGTTGCAAATTCTCAATGTTCTATTAAAGCCATAGAAGTTAGTCGTTTTTCATAATAGAACCAAGTGTCTGTCTTCTAAACAGTGAATGTTGTCGCAAGTTCTCTATGTTCTATTGAAGTCATTGAAGTTAGTCTTTTTTAATAATAGAACCAAGTGCCTGTCTTCTAAACAGTGAATATCGTTGCAAATTCTCTATGTTCGATTAAAACCAATGAAGTTAGTCTTTTTTCATAATAAAACCAAGTGTCTGTCTTCTAAACAGTGAATATGGTTGCAAATTCTGTATGTTCTATTAAAGCCATTGAAGTTGGTCTTTTTCATTATAGAACCAAGTGTCTGCCATTTAAATATTGAATATCATTGCAAATTCTCTATGCTTTATTAAAGCCATTGAAATTATTCTTTTGTCATAATAGAACCAAGTGTATGTTTTGTAAATATTGTATATTCTTGCAAATTCTCTATGTTCTATTAAAGCCATTGAAGTTAGTCTTTTTTTCATTATACAAACAGTGTATATCATTGCAAATCCTCTGTGTTCTATATAAAGCCGTTGAAGTTGACCTTTTTCATAATAGAACCAAGCGTCTCCCTTCTAAACAATGTATATTGTTGCAATTTCTCTATGTTCTATGAAAGCCAACGAAGTTGGTCTTTTTTCATAATACAAGTAAGTGTCTGTCTTCTAAACAGTGAACATTGTTGCAAATTCTCTATATTCTAACAAAGCCATTGTGGTTAGTCTTTTTTCATAATAGAACCAAGTGTCTGTCTTCTAAACAGTGTATGTGGTTGCAAATTCTCTATGTTCTATTAAAACTATAAAAGATAGTCTTTTTCATAATAGAACCAAGTGTCTGTCTTCTAAACAGTGTATATTGTTGCAAATTCTCTATGTTATATTAAAGCCATTGAAATTAGTCTTTTTCATAACAGAACCAAGTATCTGTCTTCTAAACATTGAATATCGTTGCAAATTCTCGATGTTCTATTAAAGCCATTGAAGTTAGTCTTTTTTCATAATAAAACCAAGTGTGTGTATCTTCTAAACAGTTAATATCGTTGCAAATTCTGTATGTTCTATTAAAGAAATTAAAGTTAGTCTTTTTTCATAATACAACCAAGTGTCTGTCTTCTAAACAGTGAATATTGTTGCAAATTCTCTATGTCCTAATAAAGTCATTGAAGTTAGTCTTTTGTCATACTAGGAATAAGTGTCTGTCTTCTAAACAGTGCATATTGTTGCAAATTCTCTTTGTTCTATTAAAGCCATTGAAGTTGGTCTTTTTTTCATTATACAAACAAGCGTATGCTTTGTAAACAGTGTATATCACTGTAAATCCTCTGTGTTCTATCAAAGCCGTTGAAGTTGATGTTTTGCATAATACAACCAAGTGTCTGTCTTCTAAACAGTGTATATTGTTGCAAATTCTCTATGTTCTAATAAAGCCATTGAAGTTAGTCGTTTTTCATAATACAACTAAGTGTCTGTCTTCAAGACAGTGAACATCGTTGCAAATTCTCTATATTCTAATAAAGCCATTGGAGTTGGTATTTTTTCCTAAAAGAACCAAGTGTGTGTCTTCTAAACAGTGTATATTGTTGCAAATTCTCTATTTTTTAATAAAGCCATTGAAGTTAGTCTTTTTTCAAAATAGAACCAAGTGTGTGTCTTCTAAACAGTGTATATTGTGCAAATTCTCTATGTTCCATTGAAGCTATGGAAGTTAGTCTTTTTTCATAATAGAAACAAGTATCTGTCTTCTATATAGTAAATATTGTTACAAATTCTCTATCTTATTTTAAAGCCATTAAGTTGTCTTTTTTCATAATAAAACGAAGTACTTTCTTCTAAACAGTAAAAATCATTGCAAATTCTCTATGTTCTAATTAGCCTAAGCCATTGAAGTTAGTTTTGTCATAATAGAACCAAGTATCTGTTTTCTAAAGAGTGAATATCGTTTCAAATTTTCTATGTTCTGATAAAGCCATAGAAGTTAGTCTTTTGTCATAATATAACCAAATGTCTGTCTTCTAAACAGTGCATATTGTTGCAAATTCTCTATGTTCTAATAAAGCCATTGAAGTTAGTCTTTTGTCATAATAAAACCAAGTGTCTGTCATGTAAACAGTGCATATTGTTGCAAGTTCTCTATGTTCTAATAGAGCCATTGAAGTTAGTCTTTTGTCATAGTAGAACCAAGTGTCTGTCTTCTAAACAGTGTATAATGTTGCAATTTCTCTATGTTCTATTAAAGCAATTAAAGTTGGTCTTTTTTCATAATACAACTGTCTGTCTTCTAAACAGTAAAAATCGTTGCAAATTCTCTATGTCCTATTAAGGCCATTGAAGTTAGTCTTTTTTCATAATAGAACCAAGTGGCTGTCTTCTAAACAGTGAATATTGTTGCAAATTCTCTATTTTCTAATAAAGCCATAGAAATTAGTCTTTTGTCATAATAGAACCAAGTTTCTGTTTTCTGAACAGTGAATATTGTTTCAAATTTTCTGTTCTAATAAAGCCATTGAAGTTAGTCTTTTGTCATAATAGAACCAAGTGTCTGTCTTCTAAACAGTGTATATTGTTGCAAATTCTCTATGTTCTATTAGAACCATTGAAGTTAGTCTTTTTTCATAAAAGAAGCAAGTGTCTCCCTTCTAAACAGTGTATATTATTCCAAATTCTCTATGTTCTAATAAAGCCATTAAAATTAGTCTTTTTTCATAATAGAACCAAGTCGCTGTTTTCTAAACAGTGAATATCATTGCAAATTCTCTATTTTCTAATAAAGCCATTGAAGTTAGTCTTGTCATAATACAACCAAGTGTCTGTTTTCTAAACAGTGAATATCGTTGCAAATTTTCTATGTTCTAATAAAGCCATAGAAGTTAGTCTTTTGTCATAATAGAATCAAGTGTCTGTTTTCTAAACAGTGTATATTGTTCCAAATTCTCTATGTTCTAATAAAGCCATTGAAGTTAGTCTTTCGTCATAGTAGAACCAAGTGTCTGTCTTCTAAACAGTGTATATTGTTGCAGATTCTCTATGTTCTAATAAAGCCATTGAAGTTAGTCTTTTGTCATAATAGAACCAAGTGTCTGTCTTCTAAACAGTGAATATCGTTGCAAATTCTCTATGTTCGATTAAAGCCCATTGAAGTTAGTCTTTTTTCATAAAAGAACCAAATTTCTGTCTTCTAAACAGTGAATATCGTTGCAAATCCTCTATGTTTTATTAAAGCCATTAAAATTATTCTTTTGTCATAATAGAACAAAGTGTATATCTTGTAAAGATTGTATATTCTTGCAAAATCTCTATGTTCTATTAAAGTTATTAAAGTTAGTCTTTTTTCATTATACAGACAAGTGTCTGCCTTGTAAACAGTGTATATCATTGCAAATCCTCTGTGTTCTATCTAAAGCCGTTGAAGTTGGTCTTTTTTCATAATAGAACCAAGTGTCTGCCTTCTGAACAGTGTATATTGTTGCAAAGTCTCTATGTTCGATCAAAACCATCGAAGCTGATTTTTTTTTTTATAATACAACTAAGTGTCTGTCTTCTAAACAGAGAATATTGTTGCAAATTCTCTATATTCTAATAAAGCCATTGCAGTTGGTCTTTTTTCATAATAGAACCAAGTGTCTGTCTTCTAAACAGTGTATATTGTTGCAAATTATCTATATCATTTTAAATCCATTGAGGATAGTCTTTTTTTCATAACAGAACCAAGTATCTGTCCTCTAAACAGTGCATATCGTTGCAAATTCTCTATGTTCTATTAAAGCCATTGAAGTTAGTCTTTTTTCATAATAGAACAAAGTCTGTGTCTTCTAAACAGTAAATATCGTTGCAAATTCTGTATGTTCTATTAAAGCCATTAAAATTATACTTTTTTCATATTACAACCAAGTGTTGTCTTCTAAACAGTGAATATCGTTGCAAATTCTCTATGTTCTAATAAAGCCATTGAAGTTAGTCTTTTGTCAAAATAGAACCAAGTGTCTGTTTTTTAACAGTGCATATTGTTGCAAATTCTCTATGTTCTATTAACGCCATTCAAGTTAGTGTTTTTTCATTATAAAAACAAGTGTCTGCTTTGTAAACAGTGTATATCACTGCAAATCCTCTGTGTTCTATCAAAGCTGTTGAAATTGGTCTTTTATCATAATACAACTAAGTGTCTGTCTTCTAAACAGTGTATATTGTTGCAAATTATCTATATTCCAATAAAGCCATTGGAGTTGGTCTTTTTTCATAATAGAACCAAGTGTCTGTCTTCTAAACAGTGTATATTGTTGCAAATTCTCTATGTTCTAATAAAGCCATTAAAGTTAGTCTTTTTTCATAATAGAGCCAAGAGTCTGTCTTCTAAACAGTGTATATTGTTGCAAATTCTCTATGTTCTATTAAAGTCATTGAAGTTGGTCTTTTTTCATAATACAACTGTCTGTCTTCTAAACAGTGAATAACGTTGCAAATTCTCTATGTTCTATGGAAGCAATGGAAGTTAGTCTTTTTTCATAATAAAAACAAGTGATGGTCAACTATACAGAATATATTGTTACAAATTCTCTATCTTATTTTAAAGAAATTAAGTTGTCTTTTTTCATAATAAAACCAAGTACTTTCTTCTAAACAGTACAAATCGTTGCAAATTTTATATGATCTAATAAATTCATCAGGTTAGTTTTTTTTTTTCATAATAGAACTAAGTGGCTGTCTTCTAAACAGTGAATATCATTGCAAATTCTCTATTTTCTAATAAAGCCATTGAAGTTAGTCTTTTGTCATAATAGAACCAAGTGTCTGTTTTCTAAACAGTGAATATCGTTTCAAATTTTCGATGTTCTAATAAAGCCATAGAAGTTAGTCTTTTGTCATAAGAGAACCAAGTGTTTGTATTCTAAACAGTGTATATTGTTGCAAAGTCTCTATGTTCTAATAAAGCCATTGAATTTAGTCTTTTGTCATAGTAGAACGAAGTGTCTGTCTTCTGAACAGTGTATATTGTTGCAAATTGTCTATGTTCTATTAAAGCCATAGAATTTGGTCTTTTTTCATAAAACAACTGTCTGTCTTCTAAACAGTAAAAACTGTTGCAAATTCTCTATGTTCTACTAAAGCCATTGAAGTTAGTCTTTTTTCATAATAGAACCGAGTGGATGTCTTCTAAACAGTGAATATCATTGAAAATTCTCTATTTTCTAATAAAGCCATTGAAGTTAGTCTTGTCATAATAGAAGCAAGTGTCCGTTTTCTAAACAGTGAACATCGTTTCAAATTTTTTATGTTCTAATAAAGCCATAGAAGTTAGTGTTTTGTCATAACAGAACCAAGTGTCTGTCTTCTAAACAGTGTATATTATTGCAAATTCTCTATGTTCTATTAGAGCCACTGAAGTTAGTTTTTTTTTTTTCATAAAAGAACCAAGTGTCTCTCTTCTAAACAGTGTATATTGTTGCAAATTCTCTATGTTCTATCAAAGCCATAGAAGTTAGTCTTTTTTCATAATAGAACCAAGTGTCTGTCTTCTAAACAGTAAATATTGTTGCAAGTTCTCTATGTTCTATTAAAGCCATTGAAGTTAGTCTTTTTCATAATAAAACCAAGTGTTTCTTTTCTAAACAGTGAATATCGTTGCAATTTCTCTATGTTCGATTAAAGCCACTGAAGTTAGTTTTTTTTCATAATAGAACCAAGTGTCTGTTTTCTAAACAGTGAATATCGTTGCAAATTTTCTATGTTCTAATAAAGCCATAGAAGTTAGTCTTTTGTCATAATAGAATCAAGTGTCTGTTTTCTAAACAGTGTATATTGTTCCAAATTCTCTATGTTCTAATAAAGCCATTGAAGTTAGTCTTTCGTCATAGTAGAACCAAGTGTCTGTCTTCTAAACAGTGTATATTGTTGCAGATTCTCTATGTTCTAATAAAGCCATTGAAGTTAGTCTTTTGTCATAATAGAAACAAGTGTCTGTCTTCTAAACAGTGAATATCGTTGCAAATTCTCTAGGTTGGATTAAAGCCATTGAAGTTAGTCTTTTTTCATAAAAGAACCAAATTTCTGTCTTCTAAACATTGAATATCGTTGCAAATCCTCTATGTTTTATTAAAGCCATTAAAATTATTCTTTTGTCATAACAGAACAAAGTGTATATCTCGTAAAGATTGTATATTCTTGCAAAATCTCTATGTTCTATTAAAGTTATTAAAGTTAGTCTTTTTTCATTATACAGACAAGTGTCTGCCTTGTAAACAGTGTATATCATTGCAAATCCTCTGTGTTCTATCTAAAGCCGTTGAAGTTGGTCTTTTTTCATAATAGAACCAAGTGTCTGCCTTCTGAACAGTGTATATTGTTGCAAAGTCTCTATGTTCGATCAAAACCATCGAAGCTGGTTTTTTTTTTTATAATACAACTAAGTGTCTGTCTTCTAAACAGAGAATATTGTTGCAAATTCTCTATATTCTAATAAAGCCATTAGAGTTGGTCTTTTTTCATAATAGAACCAAGTGTCTGTCTTCTAAACAGTGTATATTGTTGCAAATTATCTATATCATGTTAAATCCATTGAAGATAGTCTTTTTTTCATAACAGAACCAAGTATCTGTCCTCTAAACAGTGCATATCGTTGCAAATTCTCTATGTTCTAATAAAGCCATTGAAGTTAGTCTTTTTTCATAATATAACAAAGTCTGTGTCTTCTAAACAGTAAATATCGTTGCAAATTCTGTATGTTCTATTAAAGCCATTAAAATTATACTTTTTTCATATTACAACCAATTGTTGTCTTCTAAACAGTGAATATCGTTGCAAATTCTCTATGTTCTAATAAAGCCATTGAAGTTAGTCTTTTGTCAAAATAGAACCAAGAGTCTGTTTTCTAAACAGTGCATATTGTTGCAAATTCTCTATGTTCTATTAATGCCATTCAAGTTAGTGTTTTTTCATTATACAAATAAGTGTCTGCTTTGTAAACAGTGTATATCACTGCAAATCCTCTGTGTTCTATCAAAGCCGTTGAAATTGGTCTTTTATCATAATACAACTAAGTGTCTGTCTTCTAAACAGTGTATATTGTTGCAAATTATCTATATTCCAATAAAGCCATTGGAGTTGGTCTTTTTTCATAATAGAACCAAGTGTCTGTCTTCTAAACAGTGTATATTGTTGCAAATTCTCTATGTTCTAATAAAGCCATTAAAGTTAGTCTTTTTTCATAATAGAGCCAAGAGTCTGTCTTCTAAACAGTGTATATTGTTGCAAATTCTCTATGTTCTATTAAAGTCATTGAAGTTGGTCTTGTTTCATAATACAACTGTCTGTCTTCTAAACAGTGAATATCGTTGCAAATTCTCTATGTTCTATGGAAGCAATGGAAGTTAGTCTTTTTTCATAATAAAAACAAGTGATGGTCATCTATACAGTATATATTGTTACAAATTCTCTAACTTATTTTAAAGCCATTAAGTTGTCTTTTTTCATAATAAAACCAAGTACTTTCTTCTAAACAGTACAAATCGTTGCAAATTCTATATGATCTAATAAATTCATCAAGTTAGTTTTTTTTCATAATAGAACTAGGTGGCTGTCTTCTAAACAGTGAATATCATTACAAATTCTCTATTTTCTAATAAAGCCATTGAAGTTAGTCTTTTGTCATAATAGAACCAAGTGTCTGTTTTCTAAACAGTGAATATCGTTTCAAATTTTCGATGTTCTAATAAAGCCATAGAAGTTAGTCTTTTGTCATAAGAGAACCAAATGTTTGTATTCTAAACAGTGTATACTGTTGCAAAGTCTCTATGTTCTAATAAAGCCATTGAAGTTAGTCTTTTGTCATAGTAGAACGAAAGTGTCTGTCTTCTGAACAGTGTATATTGTTGCAAATTGTCTATGTTCTATTAAAGCCATAGAAGTTGGTCTTTTTTCATAATACAACTGTCTGTCTTCTAAACAGTAAAAACTGTTGCAAATTCTCTATGTTCTACTAAAGCCATTGAAGTTAGTCTTTTTTCATAATAGAACCGAGTGGATGTCTTCTAAACAGTGAATATAATTGAAAATTCTCTATTTTCTAATAAAGCCATTGAAGTTAGTCTTGTCATAATAGAAGCAAGTGTCCGTTTTCTAAACAGTGAACATCGTTTCAAATTTTTTATGTTCTAATAAAGCCATAGAAGTTAGTCTTTTGTCATAATAGAACCAAGTGTCTGTCTTCTAAACAGTGTATATTATTGCAAATTCTCTATGTTCTATTAGAGCCACTGAAGTTAGTTTTTTTTCATAAAAGAACCAAGTGTCTCTCTTCTAAACAGTGTATATTGTTGCAAATTCTTTATGTTCTATCAAAGCCATAGAAGTTAGTCTTTTTTCATAATAGAACCAAGTGTCTGTCTTCTAAACAGTGAATATTGTTGCAAGTTCTCTATGTTCTATTAAAGCCATTGAAGTTAGTCTTTTTTTTCATAATAAAACCAAGTGTTTCTCTTCTAAACAGTGAATATCGTTGCAATTTCTCTATGTTTTAGTCTTTTTCATATAAAGTCCACAGTGAATATCGTTGCAAATTTCATGTTTAGTTAAAGTTTTTTTTCATAATAGAACCAAGTGTCTGTCTTCTAAACAGTGAATATCGTTGCAAATTCTCTATGTTTTATTAAAGCTATTGTAGTTATTATTTAGTCATAATGGAACCAAGTGTATGTGTTCTAAACATTGTATATTGTTCCAAGTCCTATGTTCTATCAAAGCCGTTGAAGGTGGTCCTTTGTCATAATAAAACCAAGTGTCTGCCTTCTAAACAGTGTATATTGTTGCAAATTCTCTATGTTCTATCAAAGCCATTGACGTTGGTGTTTTTTCATAATACAACTAATTGTCTGTCTTCTAAACAGTGAATATCGTTGCAAATTCTCGATATTCTAATAAAGCCATTGGAGTTGGTCTTTTTTCATAATAGAACCAAGCGTCTGTCTTCTAAACAGTGCATATTGTTGCAAATTTTCTATGTTCTATTAAAGCCATTAAAGTTAGTCTTTTTTCATAAGAGAACCAAGTGTCTGTCTTCTAAACAGTGAATATCGTTGCAAATTCTCTATGTTCTATTAAAGCCATTGAAGTTAGTCTTTTTTCATAACAGAATCAAGTGTCTGTCTTCTAAACAGTATATATTGTAGCAAATTCTTTATATTGTATTAAAGCCAGAGAAGATAGTCTTTTTTCATAATAGAACCAAGTGTCTGTCTTCTAAACAGTGAATATCGTTGCAAATTCTCTATGTTCTATTGAAGCCATTGAAGTTAGTCTTTTTTCATAACAGAAACAAGTATCTGTCTTATATACAGTATATATTATTCCAAAATCTCTATCTTATTTTAAATCCTTTAAGTTGTCTTTTTTCTTAACAAAACCAAGTACTTTCTTCTAAACGGTAAATAGCGTTGCAAATTCTCTATGTTCTAATAAAGTCATCAAGTTAGTCTTTTTTCATAAAAGAACGAAGTGTCTGTCTCCTAAGTAGTGTATATTGTTGCAAATTCTATATGTTTTGTTAAAGCCATTGAAGCTAGTCTTTTGTCATAATAGAACCAAGTATCTGTCTTCTAAACAGTTCATATCGTTTCAAATTTTCGATGTTCTAATAAAGCCATAGAAGTTAGTCTTTTGTAATAAGAGAACCAAGTGTCTTTATTCTAAACAATGTATATTGTTGCAAAGTCTCTTTGTTCTAATAAAGCCATTGAAGTTAGTCTTTTGTCATAGTAGAACCAAGTGTCTGTCTTCTAAACAGTGTATATTGTTGCAAATTCTCTATGTTCTAATAAAGCCACTAAAGTTGGTCTTTTTTCGTAATAGAACCAAGTGTCTGCCTTCTAAACAGTGAATATTGTTGCAAATTCTCTATGTTTTATTAAATCCATTGAAGTTGGTCTTTTTTCATAATACAAGTAAGTGTCTGTCTTCTAAACAGTAAATATTGTTGCAAATTCTCTATGTTCTATCAAAGCCATCGAAGTTGGTCTTTTTTCATAATACAACTAAGTGTCTGTCTTTTAAACAGTGAATATAGTTACAAATTCTCTATATTCTAATAAAGCTATTGGAGTTGGTATTTTTTCATAATAGAACCAAGTATCTGTCTTCTAAACAGTTCATATCGTTGCAAATTCTCTATGTTCTATTAAAGCCATTGAAGTTAGTCTTTTTCTCATAATAAAACCAAGTGTCTTTCTTCTAAACAGTGAATATTGTTGCAAATTCTCTAAGTTCTATTAAAGCCTTTAAAGTTAGTCTTTCATAATAGAACCAAGTGTCTGTCTTCTAAACAATCAATATTGTTGCAAAATCTCTATTTCCTAATAAAGCCATTGAAGTTAGTCTTTTGTTATAATAGAACCAAGTGTCTGTTTTCTAAACAGTGCATATTGTTGCAAATTCTCTATGTTCTATCAAAGCCATTGAAGTTGGTAGTTTTTCATAATACATCTAAGTGTCTGTCTTCTAAACAGTGAATATCGTTGCAAATTCTCGATATTTTAATAAAGCCATTGAAGTTAGTCTTTTGTCATAATAAAACCAAGTGTCTGACTTCTAAACAGTGTATATTGTTGCAAATTCTCTATGTTCTATTAAAGCCATTGAAGTTGGACTTTTTTCATAATAAAACCAGGTGTCTGTACTCTAAACAGTGTATATTGTTGCAAATTCTCTATGTTCTAATAAAGCAATTGAAGTTAGTCTTTTGTCATAATAAAACCAAGTGTCTGTCTTCTAAACAGTGTATATTGTTGCAAATTCTCTATGTTCTATTAAAGCCATTGAAGTTGGACTTTTTTCATAATAGAACCAGGTGTCTGTCTTCTAAACAGTGTATATTGTTGCAAATTCTCTATGTTCTAATAAAGCCATTGAAGTTAGTCTTTCGTCATAATACAACCAAGTGTCTGTCTTCTAAACATTGAATATCGTTGCAAATTCTCTATGTTCTGTTGAAGCTATTGAAGTTAGTCTTTTTCATAAGAGAAACAAGTGTCTGTCTTCTATGCAGTATATATTGTTAAAAATTCTGTATCTTATTTTAAAGCCATTAAGTTGTCTTTTTTCATAATACAACCAAGTACTTTCTTCTAAACAGTAAAAATCGTTGCAAATTCTCTATGTTCTAATAAAGTCATTGAAGTTAGTCTTTTTTCATAATAGAGCCAAGTGGCTGCCTTCTAAACAGTGAATATCATTGCAAATTCTCTATATTCTAATAAAGCCATTGAAGTTAGTCTTGTCATAATAATAAAGAGTGAATATCGTTTCAAATTTTCTATGTTTTAATACAGCCACAGAAGTTAGTTTTTTGTCATAATAGAACCAAGTGTGTGTCTTCTAAACAGTGTATACTGTTGCAAATTTTCTATGTTCTAATAAAGCCATTAAAGTTAGTCTTTAGTCATAGTAGAACCAAGTGTCTGTCTTCTAAACAGTGTATATTGTTGCAAATTCTCTATGTTCTATTAATGCCATTGAAGTTGGTCTTTTTTCATATTACAACTGTATGTCTTCTAAATAGTAAAAATCGTTGCAAATTCTCTATGTTCTATTAAGGCCATTGAAGTTAGTCTTTTTTCACAATAGAACCAAGTGGCTGTGTTCTAAACAGTGAATATCATTGCAAATTCTCTATTTTCTAATAAAGCCATTGAAGTTAGTCTTGTCATAATAGAAGCAAGTGTCTGTTTTCTAAACAGTGAATATTGTTTCAAATTCTCTATGTTCTAATAAAGCCATTGAAGTTAGTCTTTTGTCATAATAGAACCAAGTGTCTGTCTTCTAAACAGTGTATATTATTGCAAATTCTCTATGTTCTATTATACTCATTCAAGTTAGTCTTTTTTCATAAAAGAAGCAAGTGTCTGTCTTCTAAACAGTGTATATTGTTGCAAATTCTCAATGTTCTATTAAAGCCATAGAAGTTAGTCTTTTTTCATAATAAAACCAAGTGTCTGTCTTATAAACAGTGAATATTGTTGCAAGTTCTCTATGTTCTATTAAAGCCATTGAAGTTAGTCTTTTTTCATAATAAAAGCAAGTATCTGTCTTCTAAACAGTGAATATCATTGCAAATTCTCTATTTTCTAATAAAGCCATTGAAGTTAGTCTTGTCATAATAGAACCAATTGTCTATTTTCTAAACAGTGAATATCGTCAAATTCTCTATATTCTGATAAAGCCATAAAATTTAGTCTTTTGTCATAATAGAACCAAGTGTCTGTCTTCTAAACAGTGTATATTGTTGCAAATTCTCTGTGTTCTAATAAAGCCATTGGAGTTGGTCATTTTTCATAATAGAACCTAGTGTCTGCCTTCTAAACAGTGTATATTGCTGCAAATTCTCTATGTTCTAATAAAGCCATCGAAGTTGGTTTTTTTTATAATACAACTAAGTGTCTGTCTTCTAAACAGTGAATATTGTTGCAAATTCTCTATGTTCTATCAAAGCCATCGAAGTTGGTCTTTTTTCATAATACAACTAAGTGTCTGTCTTCTAAACAGTGAATATTGTTGCAAATTCCCTATATTCTTATAAAACTATTGGAATTGGTCTTTTTTCATAATAGAAACAAGTATCTGTCTTCTAAACAGTGCATATCGTTGCAAATATTCTATGTTCTATTAAAGCCATTGAAGTTAGTCTTTTTTCGTACTAGAGCCATGTGTCTGTCTTCTAAACAGTGAATATCGTTGCAAATTCTTTGTTTTATTAAAGCCATTAAAGTTAGTCTTTTTTCATATTAGAACCAAGTGTCTCTCTTCTAAACAGTTCATATCGTTGCAAATTCTCTATGTTCTATTAAAGCCATTGAAGTTATTCTTTTCTCATAATAGAACCAAGTGTCTGTCTTCTAAACAGTGAATATCGCTGCAAATTCTCTATGTTCTATTAAAGCCATTAAAGTTAGTCTTTTGCCATAATAGAACTAAGTGTCTGTCTTCTAAACAGTGTATATTGTTGCAAATTCTCTATGTTCTATTACAGCCATTGAAGTTAGTCTTTTTTCATAAAAGAACCAAGTGTCTTTATTCTAAACAGTGTATATTGTTGCAAATTCTCTATGTTCTATTAAAGCCATAGAAGTTAGTCTTTTTCATAATAGAACCAAGTGTTGTCTTCTACACAGTAAATATTGTTGCAAGTTCTCTGTGTTCTATTAAAGTCATTGAAGTTAGTCTTTTTTCATAATAAAACCAAGTGTCTGTCTTCTAAACAGTGAATATCGTTGCAAATTCTTTATTTTCGATTAAAGCCATTCAAAGTTAGTCTTTTTTCATAATAGAACCAGGTGTTGTCTTCTAAACAGTGAATATCGTTGCAAATTCTCTATGTTTTATTAAAGCCATTGAAGTTATTCTTTTGTCATAATAGAACTAAGTGTATGTCTTGTAAACATTGAATATTGTTGCAAATTCTCTATGTTCTATTAAAGCCACTGAAGTTAGTCTTTTTTCATTATACAAACAATTGTCTGTCTTGTAAACAGTGTATATCACTGTAAATCCTCTGTTCTAATAAAGCCATTGAAGTTGGTCCTTTGTTATAATAGAACCAAGTGTCTGCCTTCTAAACAGTGTATATTGTTGCAAATTCTCTATGTTCTATCAAAGCCATTGAAGTTAGTCTTTTTCATAATACAACTAAGTGTCTGTCTTCTAAACAGTGAATATCGTTGCAAATTCTCTATATTCTAATAAAGCCATTGGAGTTGGTCTTTTTTCATAATAGAACCAAGTGTCCGTCTTCTAAACAATGTACATTGTTGGAAATTCTCTATATTCTATTAAAGACATTAAAGTTAGTCTTTTTTCGTAATAGAACCAAGTGTCTGTCTTCTAAACACTGAATATCGTTGCAAATTCTCTATGTTCTAATAAAGCCATTGAAGTTTGTCTTTTTTCATAACAGAACCAAGTGTCTGTCTTCTAAACAGTGTTTATTGTTGTAAATTCTGTATGTTGTATTATAGCCATAGAAGTTAGTCTTCTTTCATAATAGAACCAAGTGTCTGTCTTCTAAACAGTGAATATCGTTGCAAATTCTCTATGTTCTATTGAAGTCATTAAAGTAAGTCTTTTTTTCATAACAGAAACAAGTATCTGTCTTCTATACAGTATATATTGTTACAAATTCTCTATCTTATTTTAAAGCCATTAAGTTGTCATTTTTCATAATAAAACTATGTTCAAGTCTTTGTCTTCTTCTAAACAGTAAATACCATTGCAAATTCTCTATGTTCTAATAAAGTCATTCAAGTTAGTATTTTTTCATAATAGAACCAAGTGGCTGTCTTCTAAACAGTGAATATCATTGCATACTCTCTATGTCCTAATAAAGCCATAGAAGTTAGTCTTTTGTCATAATAGAACCAGGTGTCTGTCTTCTAAACAGTGTATATTGTTGAAAATTCTCTGTGTTCTAATAAAGCCATTGAAATTAGTCTTTTGTCTTAATAGAACCAACTGTCTGTCTTCTAAATAGTGTATATTGTTGCAAATTCTCTATGTTCAATTAAAGCCATTGAAGTTGTTCTTTTTTCATAATACAACTGTCTGTCTTCTAAACAGTAAAAATCGTTGCAAATTCTCTATGTTCTATTAAGGCCATTAAAGTTAGTCTTTTTTCATAATAGAACAAAGTGGCTGTCTTCTAAACAGTGAATATCATTGCAAATTCTCTATTTTCTAATAAAGCCATTGAAGTTAGTCTTTTCATAATAGAACACATGTCTGTCTTCTAAATAGTGAATATCGTTGCAAATTCTCTATGTTCTATTAAAGCCATTGAAGTTAGTCTTTTTTCGTAATAGAACCATGTGTCTGTCTTCTACACAGTGAATATCGTTGCAAATTCTTTATGTTCTATTAAAGCCATCAAGTTAGTCTTTTTCATAATAAAAGCAAGTGTCTTTTTCATATATTGTTAGATGTTCTAATAAACCAAGTGTCTGTCTTCTAAACAGTGAATATTGTTGTTCTATTAAAAAATTCTTTTCATAATAATACAAGTATCTCTATGTTCTATTAAAGCCATTGAAATTAGTCTTTTGTCATAATAGAACCAAGTGTCTGTCTTCTAAACAGTGAATATTGTTGCAAATTCTCTATGTTCTATTAAAGCCATTGAAGTTGGTCTTTTTTAATACCAATCTAAACAACTGCAAATTCTCTGTCTTCTAAACAGTCTAAACAAATATTGTTGCAAATTCTCTATGTTCTATTAAAGCCATTAAAGTTAGTCTTTTTTTCATAATAGAACAAAGTGGCTGTCTTCTAAACAGTGAATATCATATTGCAAATTCTTCTATTTTCTAATAAAGCCATTGAAGTTAGTCTTTTTCATAATAGAAACAAGTGTCTGTCTTCTAAACAGTGAATATCGTTGCAAATTCTTTATGTTCTATTAAAGCCATTAAAGTTAGTCTTTTTCATTAAAGTGTCCATTTATTAAAGTTAGTCTTTTTTTCATAATAGAACCATGTGTCTGTCTTCTACACAGTGAATATCGTTGCAAATTCTTTATGTTCTATTAAAGCCATTAAAGTTAGTCTTTTTTTCATAATAGAACCAAGTGTCTGTCTTCTAAACAGTGAATATCGTTGCAAATTCTCTATGTTCTGTTAAAGCCATTGAAGTTAGTCTTTTCTCATAATAGAACCAAGTGTCTGTCTTCTAAACAGTGAATATCGTTGCAAATTCTGTATGTTCTATTAAAGCCATAGAAGTTAGTCTTTTTTCATAATAGAACCAAGTGTCTGTCTTCTAAACAGTAAAAACTGTTGCAAATTCTTTATGTTCTATTAAAGCCATTAAAGTTAGTCTTTTTCATAATAGAACCAAGTGTCTGTCTTCTAAACAGTGATATATCGTTGCAAATTCTCTAGTCTTTTTTTAGAACCAAGTGTTGTCTTCTAAACAGTGAATATTGAAGTTATTTGAAGTTATTTTTTGTCATAATAGAACTAAGTGTATGTCTTGTAGACATTGAATATTGTTGCAAATTCTCTATGTTCTATTAAAGCCACTGAAGTTAGTCTTTTTTCATTATACAAACAATTGTCTGCCTTGTAAACAGTGTATATCACTGTAAATCCTCTGTTCTATCAAAGCCGTTGAAGTTGGTCCTTTGTTATAATAGAACCAAGTGTCTGCCTTCTAAACAGTGTATATTGTTGCAAATTCTCTAAGTTCTATCAAAGCCATTGAAGTTAGTCTTTTTTCATAATACAACTAAGTGTCTGTCTTCTAAACAGTGAATATCGTTGCAAATTCTCTATATTCTAATAAAGCCATTGGAGTTGGTCTGTTTTCATAATAGAACCAAGTGTCCGTCTTCTCATTGTTGCAAATTCTCTATATTCTATTAAAGACATTAAAGTTAGTCTTTTTTCATAATAGAACCAAGTGTCTCTCTTCTAAACAGCGAATATCGTTGCAAATTCTCTATGTTCTAATAAAGCCATTGAAGTTAGTCTTTTTTCATAACAGAACCAAGTGTCTGTCTTCTAAACAGTGTAAATTGTTGCAAATTCTGTATGTTGTATTATAGCCATAGAAGTTAGTCTTTTTTCATAATAGAACCAAGTGTCTGTCTTCTAAACAGTGAATACCGTTGCAAATTCTCTATGTTCTATTGAAGTCATTGAAGTTAGTCGTTTTTTCATAACAAAAACAAGTATCTGTCTTCTATACAGTGTATATTGTTACAAATTCTCTATCTTATTTTAAAGCCATTAAGTTTTCTTTTTCATAATAAAACCAAGTACTTTCTTCTAAACAGTAAAAACCGTTGCAAATTCTCTATGTTCTAATAAAGTCATCAAGTTAGTCTTTTTTCATAATAGAACCAAGTGGCTGTCTTCTAAACAGTGAATATCATTGCATATTCTCTATGTCCTAATAAAGCCATAGAAGTTAGTCTTTTGTCATAATAGAACCAAGTGTTTGTCTTCTAAACAGTGTATATTGTTGCAAATTCTCTATGTTCTAATAAAGCCATTGAAGTTAGTCTTTTGTCTTAATAGAACCAAGTGTCTGTCTTCTAAATAGTGTATATTGTTGCAAATTCTCTATGTTCAATTAAAGCCATTGAAGTTCTTTTTTTCATAATACAACTGTCTGTCTTCTAAACAGTAAAAATCGTTGCAAATTCTCTATGTTTTATTAAGGCCACTGAAGTTAGTCTTTTTTCATAATAGAACAAAGTAGCTGTCTTCTAAACAGTGAATATCATTGCAAATTCTCTATTTTCTAATAAAGCCATTGAAGTTAGTCTTTTCATAATAGAACCAAGTGTCTGTCTTCTAAACAGTGAATATCTTTGCAAATTCTCTATGTTCATAAAGCCAGAAGTTAGTCTTTTTCATAATAGAACCATGTGTCTGTCTTCTAAACAGTGAATATCGTTGCAAATTCTCTATGTTCTATTAAAGCCATTGAAGTTAGTCTTTTTTCATAATAGAACCAAGTGTCTGTCTTCTAAACAGTGAATATATTCGTTGCAAATTCTCTATGTTCTTTTAAAGCCATTGAAGTTAGTCTTTTTCATAATAAAACCAAGTGTCCTTCTAAAAGTGAATTTTTGCAAATTAAACAGCCAAAAGTCTTTTGTCTGTCTTCTAAACAGTAAAAACTGTTTCTCTATGTTCTAATAAAGCCATTAAATTAGTCTTTTTCATAAAAGAACCAAGTGTCTGTCTCCTAAGCAGTGTATATTGTTGCAAATTCTCTATGTTTTGTTAAAGCCATTGAAGCTAGTCTTTTGTCATAATAGAACCAAGTGTCTGTTTTCTAAACAGTGAATATCATTGCAGATTCTCTATGATCTATTAAAGCCACCAGTTGTCTTTTTCATTATACAAACAAGTGTCTGACTTTAAACATAAATCGTTGCAAATCCTCTGTTCTATCAAAGCGTTGAAGTTGGTCTTTTGTCATAATAGAACCAAGTGTCTATCTTCTAAACAGTGTATATTGTTGCAAATTCTCTATGTTCTATAAAGCCATTGAAGTTAGTCTTTTTTTTATAAGAAAGTGTCTGTCTTTAAACAGTGAATATTGTTGCTTCTATATTCTAATAAAGCCATTGAAGTTGGTCTGTTTTATTAATAGAACCAAGTGTCTGTCTTCTATTGTTGAAATCGTTGCAAATTCTATATTTTATTAAAGACATTAAGTCTTTTTCATAATAGAACCAAGTATTTGTCTTCTAAACAGTGAATATCGTTGCAAATTCTCTATGACCTATTAATGCCATTGAAGTTAGTCTTTTTCATAATAGAACCAAGTGTTTGTCTTCTAAACAGTGAATATTGTTGCAAATTCTCTATGTTCTATTAAAGCCATAGAAGTTAGTCTTTTTCATAATAGAACCAAGTGTCTGTCTCTAAACAGTGAATATTGTTGCAAATTCTCTATGATTATCATTAAGTTAGTCCATAACAAAAACAAGTCTTTTAAACAGTGTAATTGTTACAAACTCTATGTTATTTGTCATTAAGTTTTCTTTTTTTTTTTTTTTTTTCATAATAAAATCAAGTGGCTTTCTTCTAAACAGTAAAATCGTTGCAAATTCTCTATGTTCTAATAAAGCCATTGAAGTTAGTCTTTTTCATAATAAAACCAAGTGTCTGTCTTCTAAACAGTGAATATCGTTGCATATTCTCTATGACCTAATAAAGCCATTGAAGTTAGTCTTTTGTCATAAAAGAACCATGTGTCTTTCTTCTAAACAGTGTATATTGTTGCAAAATTTCTATGTTCTATTAAAGCCATTGAAGTTAGTCTTTTTCATAATAGAAACAAGTGTCTGTCTTCTAAATAGAAAATATTGTTGACAAAATTCACCTACAATTAAAAATCTTTTCTATAACAATGTCTGTCTTCTAAACAGTACAATGCAAATAGCCACATTTGATCTACTTCTAAAGTTATATTGTTCAAATTTATAAGGAGAATAATTTTCATTAGGGTCTTGCAAATATTTTTTCAAATTTTCATAATAGAACCAAGTGTTGGTCTTCTTAAACAGTTTAGGTTTTGTTACGTTTCTTCTAAGTGTTCTGCTAATTTCAAGATGGCGGCTATTTTTCAAAATGCCGCCATCTAGTTTTTGTTTTATTTCATGGAATATTAAATTTGTTCTTCGACTTTTGTTATAAAAATTTTCCATTAGAACCAAGTTTATTGATGTTACTAAAAAAATCTTTATACAAAAGCCATTAAAGTTTTTTTTTTGCGCTAGCAGACATAGAGACCAAGTTTTTCTTTAATGGGACATATTCTGGTCAGACTTTAACTATTTCTTTTTTGAAATAGTAATGGTCTGGTCACATACAACATTGTTCAAAGACTTAACCATAAAAAGAAAAGAATTAGATTTTTCAAAAGAAACCAGTCTGTTTTCTCAATCCATATTTTTTATTCCATAAAAGAATGACATTTATGCTGCAATATCAATGGATCAAATTCATATAAAGAAAAATTTATTAAATAAAATTAAGGGAAGTTAATTTCACTTGCACCTTTGAAGTTTCTGCTTCCATCCAGTGAAAATCTAAAAGAAAGGTTGTCCTGAGGATTCCAGGAATATTCAGACTTTTGATCCCCACTTATCCATTTTAAAATTTCCCAGACAACCAGCCTTTTCATACGCAGCTTGGTGTGCACTTGAGTCTTGGTTATCATGGGTTGCGCTTTCATGCATAACATTTCAAGTCTCTAGCTCTCCACAGTGCCCAGTGCTGGACTTTCTTTCATAATAAGATGACAAAGGACTCCAGTGTTCAATCTGAGCTTGTTCTGAAAGGGAAGTTTCAGTTTCTTCATACATTCATTGAACTTCAAAAGTTTGGAAGGTCTTTAACTGTGAGTGCCTTGGTTCTGGAAAGCCCATCAAACTCTGCATGCCACCCCTCAACTGCTTTGTTTGTTCCTGGGAAATCAGCAGACCCAGATTGTGGAGAGTGGAGAAAGCACTGTCTGCCTTCAAACATTCCATTGAAAACTCAAGAGGCTCCAGAGAGGTTGCATATTTGGCTGAGAAAGCTGTATTCCTCTGAATAGGCACTTTTCCAGTTTGACTCCAAGTATCTTCTGCTAATGACAACAGTCCAGATCTGACCTGCCTTGAACATGGAAGTTTCTTTGTCCTTGTTGGGAGGGAGCCAACTGGATCAATGTGTTCTGTATGCCTTTGTTGAATTCAAAAGTCTCAATTGAGCTGATGTTTCTCATGCAGGTACAGTGTCTTTTGTTCATTAGTGACGATACTGTATAGCCCTCAACTTTCTTTTGATTATCGTTCACAAGTGAAAAGAATTATTTTGATTTTTTTATAAACTTATTTTGAATTATAAGAGCAACAGTCCATTGCAAATTCAGTACATATATTAATACTATACATAATATAAAATAAAATAAAAATCTTCACTACTGAAAAAAGTTTCCTTCCTTTCTGCTTTATTGCTTGCCTACAGTTCTGAAGGCCAAAGGAAACATTTGAAAGTCTGAACGATAACATCAGGGCTGGCAAACCATGAAGTTTCTGAGCTGGGGTGAAGCAATGTCTTTGTTGTAATGGAATACAGATCCTGGAAACAATAACTTCCCAGTGTTGAAAATTGACTCTTTTGTCAGAATGTCACCCCTGACTTTTGACATGGTGTGTTGTTGTGCTTGCCTGAAAAGCCTAATAGAACCAAGTGATCTCTCTGGGCCAAGCAATGTGCAACTTGTCACGTGACACAGTGGTGGTGCAGCCTTTATAAAGGCAGTCATTTCATGAGCTTGGTCCTACTTCTCGCTGGTTTGACCCGACTTCACGTTGTGATGATGAAGCAATCTTGGGCGACTTCAGAGTAAATAAATCCTGGAGCAGTCCTTTGGGTTCAAAAAGACAAAGTCCTCATTAGCTATACAAAATTACGGAGAGTCATAATAGAAACTCATAAAAATGTGCCATGGAACTGTCCCCAGTGATAGGTCCAAAGAAATGCCTGCTCATTGTTGTTTGCTTTTAAATATCAGTGTATGCTGTTCAGGAGTTTGACAACAGTATTGCAGCTGACAGGAAGTTTTCTGTTCCAGATGAAGCGGTTGCCTCCACCAGAGCTCTTCCAACCACTGCCATGAAGAAGAGTACCAAGAACTCATTGCCAGATTCAGACCACCAAACATTACCAGAAAGTCTTTCGCCATACTATCAGGCCACTGCCACTACTGGCAGTGAGCAGGATGAACAGATCAGCTTGATTATTATCTGGCCTAAGTTATCTGTCACATCCTGCCTATAACAACTGTGTTTGATCGAACAGAATGAGTGAATCAGGAGATTACATGAAGTTCTTCAAAATCTCTCATTGAAATTGTTACGGTATTCTGAAGGAGATCTTGTCAGCCACTGATACTCCAGTGCAAGCTGTTAATTCTGTGCAAACCGCAGTAACCCATGGCACAATCAGTCTTTTCAAAGAGCAAGTGATTAGCTGAAAGCTGGATTTCAGGTATCTACCGTTTGAGTGAGTTCTGAGATTCGTTATAATCCTATCTGTGTGATGAGAAGAACCATCTTTTTTGCTAGCGACGATCATGGTATCACTCACTGGGGCTGTTGGCGACCTAATAAAACTACAGGTTTAGTAACTGAAATAATACCAATAGTTTTCATTCCTGGTTTGTGTGCAACATACACTCTTTTACATTTATTAATTTTATCAAAATTGAAGTTTTTCTTTACTACACTGATTAAATACAGAAACCAAGATCCATGCTTAAAACGATAATTGTTACGGGCATTATTTCTCATTATAATTATTGTTTCTCTTTTAGCAGCCATTAGCCTATATTTAAAGGTAAACTGTACTGGGAACTATGAAACATTATTCATAACAAGAAATAGTATACTATATTGATTAAAAATACTGCCATTCTAGTGAAAATTAGCCAAAAGATACTGGCCGCCATCTTGAATTTGGCCGCCATATTAAATTTTTTTCATGTGGGCTTAGCGCCCTTTCTGATAGAGGAACTTTAAAGAGCACTTTTGCAAAATTTCATGCTTGTTTAACTATCTGAACGTTCTTTGAAATATGCAATTACACTATATGTTTAAATGAAGCCAACAAGTCTTTTTCATAATAGAAACAAGTGTTTCTTTTTACAGTATTATTGGCACAAATTCTCTATCTTATTTTAAAGACATGAAGTTGTCTTTTTCATAATAAAACCAAGTACCTTTCTTCTAAACAGTGAAAAATCGTTGCAAATTCTCAATGTTCAAATAAGGTCATCAAATTAGTCTTTTTTAAAAGAAAAGTGTCTGTCTCTAAGCAGTGTATATGATTGCAAATTCTCTATGTTTTGTTTGATATTTTCTTCTAGTTTTTTGTCATAATAGAAGTGATTTTGTCTGTTTTCTAAACAGTGATTATCTCAGATTCTCTAGGATCTATCAATTCCATTGAAGTTAGTCTTTTTCCATAAAAGAACGAAGTGTCTGTCCTCTAAGCAGTGTATATCGATCCAAAATTCCTATGTTCTATTAAAGCCATTAAGTCAGTTTTTTTTATAATAGAACCAAGTATCTGTCTTCTATTCTGTGAATATCGTTGCATATTCTCTATGACCTATTAATGCCATTGAAGTTAATCTTTTTTCATAATAGAACCAAGTATTTGTCTTCTAAACAGTGAATATCGTTGCATATTCTCTATGACCTATTAATGCCATTGAAGTTAATCTTTTTTCATAATAGAACCAAGTATTTGTCTTCTAAACAGTGAATATCGTTGCAGATTCTCTATGATCTATTAATGCCATTGAAGTTAGTCTTTTGTCATAATGGAACCAAGTGTCTGTCTCTAAAGAGTGAATATCGTTGCAGATTCTCTATGATATATTAATGCCATTAAAATTAGTCTTTTTTCATAATAGAACCAAGTGTCTGTCACCTATTCAGTGAGTATCGTTGCAGATTCTCTATGTTCTATTAATGCCATTGAAGTTAGTCTTTTTTCATAATAGAACCAAGTGTCTGTCACCTATTCAGTGAATATCGTTGCAGATTCTCTATGACACCATTGGAGTTAGTCTTTTTTCATAAAAGAACGATGTGTCTTTGTTCTAAGCAGTGTATATCGATCCAAAATTTCTATGTTCTATTAAAGCCATTAAGTTAGTTTTTTCATAATAGAAACAAGTGTCTATCTTCTAAACTTTTCCGATCGTCGACAACAATTCACCTACAATTAAAAATCATCTATAACAATTCGTCTACAAGTACAATGCAACTAACACATTTGATCTACAATGTAATTCATTTATAAGGAGAATAATTTTCATTAGGGTTATATTTTTCATTACCTTTTAGGTTTTGTTACGTTTCTTCGTGTTCTGCTAATTTCTGGTTCAATTCTGCTCAGTTTTTGTTTATTTCTATTAAATATCTTCATTTCCATTAAGTTTAGTGATGTTTCAAAAAAAATCTTTATTCACACATTAAAGTTTTGCTAAGTTTCTGCTTAGTTTCTAACTGGTACTCCTTTTCTATATTAAATATTTGGTTCAAAGATTCCCAAGGATAATTAGATTTTTCAAAGAAAGAGTAATTCGTATTTTTTTATTCCATAAAGAATACATTTATGCAATGCAATGGATCAAATTCAATAAAGAAAAATTTATTAAATAAAATTAAAGGTTAATTTCACAAAAATTCCATAGAAAATCTAAAAAGAAAGGTTGTGAGTGATTCCAGGAATATTCGTGGATATTATCCATATTAAAATTTCCCACGAGTCTTATGCGTTGTGAGGTATCATGGTTGCGCTTTCTTGAAGCTCTCTCCCGCAAAGGTAAACTACTGTTCAATCTGAGCTTCACTGAAATTTTGTTCTTTCTTCATACATTCATTGAACTTCCAAAAGTTTGGATGGTAAGCTGTGACTTGGTTCTGGAAAGCTCTGTGCCACCCCTCAACTGCTTTGTTTGTTCCTGGGAAATCGTGTAGACCCACACCATATAGATTCCATAACTCAAGAGGAAAGAGAGGTGGCTGTCGCATATTCCCTCTGCTAGGGCGCCCGATCCAAGTATCTTCGAAGTAGTCCGAGACCTCTTGAACTTTAGGAGGGAAAGTATCGTTCTCGCACAACAATTCAAAGGTCTCAATTGCGTTTCCAGCAGGTACAAAGGCTATTGCCGGCAACATTCGAAGGTGCAAAGAGAAAGCTGCATTGTAAAGTCATCTGCAAAGTCATTTGTGAAGTCTCTGCTGAACATGTTGTTTGTAAAGTCTCTGCTGAGCGAGCAAGTTTTCTGTGGTGACGTCCCATTTTCTTTGCCTCTACAATTAGTCACGCCTAACGTGCCAGGTCACGCAAATTCAATCATTTAAACTATGTATATAATTGTTTACCTGTTGTCAATTGTGTATCGTGTATTTCTTCTTTCACAGGCATCAAGATTGTATTCAATTTCAGTTCTGTCTATTTTCACATTGTAAAGTGTACTCGTTCACTGTATTTATTGTTAATTATTATCGACCTCAGGTCACTTATGCTTCCATTGTATTCCGCGACACGACGTCAGTCTGCCGCTATATAAACCGCCTGGATCATGAATAAATCAGCACTACTCTTTTACCTGTTCGTTTTTTTTTTTTTTTTTTTTTTTTTGCACCTCTTAAAGCATTTGTTTCGTTTAAATTTTGCAATCCGTTCCTTTGAATTGAATGAAACATAGCTTGAGAGAAATGAAAGAAACAAACCTTCAATTCCATGTTAAGGGATTCTTAAAGCATTGCATTCTGCATGGCTCTTTCAAAATCTATCATTATACATGATGGTGCACATGAAGGCTCAATATTCTTTATTTGTTGCAAAAGTTGTTTATACGTTTCCTCAGATTTGCCTGTCTGGCAGTAATGCAAAGACGAGTGGCAATGAGGATTTTTCTTTTCAGCCGTGCAATGTATAACTGATGGAATAACAAAGTTACGGTCTTAAAAGTAGGCTACCATCAGCAAGCCAAAAGTTGCTTGAGGCTAATAACTGAAGGTTATGTCTAGTAGCAAAAATCCACATACGCTTATCACACTGACCAGAAGCGTAAAGCAAAAATTGATCTCCCTTCAGAGATTTTGCCATTTCATCAGGAAAAACTAGCTCGCTACAATTTCTTGGTAAAGCAGGAACCATAGGCTATTACTTCTTTGTCTTAACAGAATGTATTGTCCCTTTCAAACTCCACATCTTTTAGGAGTTTAGGTACAGCAGCAACACTGCAATCTTCAAGACCGGTTGGATATTATTGAGTGTGGAGAGTCATGTGTAGACTTTGCCGTTTGACGAATTCTTCAACCGTTTTTGCTGGTTCATTCTCCACGGCATCGTCTGCTGTGTGACTGTGCTCCTGCACAGCATTAACAACTTCATCGTCCACTGTGTCAGAGGAGCACAGCACTTGATTTTTGATGACTGTTCACACTTATAATATTTTGTGGCTCCATTTTCTCTGTTTTTATAGAATATGAACCCACAATGAACTAACTTTTTGTCTCCTTTTTCCGATTCAATATACTGAGGAGAGGCCACTGCATAGGGTTAGAGTTTTTAAAAACAATAAAAGTAAAGACAGTCTAGATGCAGTAAAGATAAACTTTGAAGTAACAAAGAAACTGAACTTCCATACCGTCTAAATTACCATACTGGTAATTAAGACAGTATGGAAATTTAGTTTCAGTGGGATGTTTAATGTATGTGTGTGTCTCTCTCTCTCTCTTTCTAGGAACACTGGTTTGTAGATGATTTGTACCAGTAGATGAATAGGAGTAGTAGAAATGTAAATGTAGGTAAATTGTTGTAGATGAATTATAGTTGTAGACAAGCTGGTGTAGTTGAATTGTTGTAGATGAATTGTTGACGTTGAATTCGCCTAGAATCCCTCTAAACAGTGTATATCGTTGCAAATTCTCTGTTTGATTAAAGATTAAGTTAGTCTTTTTCATAATAGAACCAAGCGTCTGCCTTCTAAACACTGAATATCATTGAAAATTCGTTAAGTTCTATTACAGCCATTAAGTTAGTCTTTTTTCATTATAAAACCAAGTGTCTATCTTCTAAATAATATAGATCGTTGGAAATTCTCTATGTTCTATTAAAGTCATTAAGTTAGTCTTTTTTCATAATAGAACCAAGTGTAACAATATAAAGAAAGATTAAAGAAAGAAAGAGAGAGAGAGAAACAATAAAGAGAGAGAAAGAGAGAAAGTATAAAGACAGGAGAGAGAGAGAGAGAGAGAGAGAGAGAGAGAGAGAATAACAATTAAGCCTTGGTTGTTATGCATTACGAGGCTAGAAATGTCAAGTAAGCTAACCGCAGGAAACCGTCTTTACACGAACTCAAAACAGTAAGCGAGTATATCGCGCCCAGGGCCATAAAACCGATCATAAAATCTGGAACCTGTGCCCTAGCAATTCAGCTAACCAAGCATTACCTAGCACCTTGTCAAGAGTTAACATTCCAGCCATATCTATAATCCCGCCTTCAATAGGAGGTGTTTACATGAATTTCCATGAAAAGGGGCTGGACAAAGTGAAGTAGTTCACCACTTCTCCAATTAAACATTCTAGGGAGGAGTCATTTACACCTCCTCCTGAAGTCATTTCCAATCAAATCCTCTAAGGAGAGATTTTAACAACACCCACAACTGTCCTTCCCAATCAAGCTGTTCGAGGGGAGGCCTTACAGATAAAATCTTCCAATGAGGTAACTTCAAGAGAGGAGATGGATGATATCAAGAAGAACCAGGGGTTCCAGAGCAGAACAAAGCCAGAGAAGAATCATTAGAGTCACTAGTCACAAATACAAGAAGACGCAGTTCTTCCCCCTTGCTTCCATGGTCCCAACCAGACTCTGACCGCGGTCTACTTAACCAGATTCTGTCCGCAGCTACTTACCATACCCCAACCGCGGGCTACTTACCATACCCCAACCACGGGCTACTTAACCAGACATAACTGAACTTCAACTAGCAAGGGTGGTTTTCAAGATAGTAAAACTGTAACAGTAATTGTACTTGTGTATGTAATTAACTTTCATCACTGAAGTAAGAAGCTAACCATTTCGTCTCCATTACGCCTTTCTGAGAGATATAACTACATTTCATATATATCCCTTCTAAATAATAAACTCGTAAGCTGCTGACTACGGGAGGAGACGCTGTGGACGAGTACGCCGCTGACTTGGAAGAAAAACGCAGATAAGAAGGGAACAATAACATGTCACACTAGTTATGAAAATAAACTTGTGCATGACATAAATTTGGTGGCAGTGATATAGGATCCAGAAGGCGAGACAAAACAAACAAACATTAACAGAAATATTGGTGCAATTACTTAAGTTACAGTGAAACGAAAATCTACAAAACGAACTGAGATTTTACAAAGGCAAGCAAAACTTATATGAAGAAATTAAATCCTGCAATAAAGCGTCAAACAGAAGTGAACATAAACAGTAATGGTGCACAACGGAGAAGCAAAACACAAAGCGCAATTAACCACAAAACAGTGAGGCAGCACGTTGTCGAGCAACAACAGGCAGAGAGTGTGTTTGACCAACTATCGCCACGAGTGTAACAGAAACAATGCAGTGTGTGTTTCAAAGAAGCTCCGAAGGCGACAACAACAGAAGAACAACTTATCGACTACGAAAGAATTCCATAATAACAACAACCTGTAAGTTATTGAGAAAGTGAGATTTACTGTTCTCTCTCTTTAAATGTGTAAAGAAGTGAAGAATTTTTAAATTTATAATAGAGTAAAGATTATTTAAACTCTCTTTATCAAATTGAAAATTAAGGAAACTCTCTCTCTAGTGAATTGAAAAAAATTTTGTTTGTTTGTAAGCATAATTACAATTATTACTCTCTCTATGATAATTATTTGTTTAGTAAATCATTTAGAAAGGGAATTCTTATTTTTCTCACTCGGATGGTGATATATATTTTGAGTAGTTATATGCAATTTTGTGTGCTCATTGTGATGGATATTTTTTTTCTTGATGATATGATGCCCAGTTTCACATAATATTTTTTTGTGTGCGTATTTGAATAATTACTTTTGAAGGATTAATTTTACTTGTGCACTTGAACTCAATTTAAGAATTTAATTTATTTTTTTACTATTATATTTTGATAGTATCTTTTATTTTATGGTACTGTGTGCATAGTGTAACATTTTTATACATATATGATGTGGTGTGTTCAATTTGAATAATTTTATTGTAAAATGCAGAGTCTTTGACGAATTACTGAACACAGTTAGCCATTCACCGTACAATTTAAGACCATCGACACTCAGACGTAGCCGAATTCCAAGACTAGTTTCCCACTCAACTTTAGTGCAAATAAATACTAACAATAATAACACAACTAACCAGAACCAAAATAGTGTTAATGATTCTAATAATACTAACAGTAATAATAATAGTAAAAATACTAATAATACTCGCACCTTCCAATATCGCAATATGAATCAAGCAGCTGTAATAACAACAGCCACACGCTTCTGTGGGCAGGTGGATGATTCAAATCCTGACAAAAGTCGACTCGAATCTTATACAGTACATCATTGGCTCTCAGATGCAGATAGTCGCATATCTTCAGGGGAACAACTGATGAAAGAGCTAAAATAAATGAAGCCTTGATTCTCGTAAGTTCAGAACATGGTGACACCCACAAAACTCTGAATTCCATGAGTTTTAGCAAACTGAATAACTATGCGGAATTCAAAGAAATCTGTTTATCACTCTGGGAACCATTAAATAAGACTGACAATTTATATAACATAACCAGATTCCTTACCCGCAATATGAAACAATAGCTAATCTGTACGCAAGTGTTGAGAATGCAACAGATAAAATAACAGAAGACTTAAAGAAATCAGGCATCACCATAGGAGATAAGACACATTTTGGTGATAACGACAATAATTTAGTTGATCTAAGACATGTTTTGAATTACTTGCCACTTGGAACAAAATATAATGCCCTTCAAGAAGATGAAAAGAAGGCTTTCAGGAAAATGAAAATTGATCCAAAGAAAGACAGCCTTCAAACATTGAAAACAATGAGAGAAGAAATACAAAAGAAAGAGATAAATCTCTCCAAAGAATTTGTAGGAATAACAGAAACACATAATGAAAGGAAAGGCAGAAATAATAATCCAACCATCAGAATGAATAATAAGATTTATGATAATTCCAGACAAGTAGGGAATAGACCAACTACCTTTCAAGGCAAATATGCCCAAAATGTTAAAAGAAAATGGAATCTAAACCAGAAAAGAAGACAGAATCAAACAAAGGGTGGTCCTCCCAAACCTTATAAATATAGTCAACACTCAAACACAAAAAATTCAACCCAAGTGAGCTATTCCGCTCAAGGAGCGAGACCAAAGACAGCCTGTGAAAACTGCGGGTATACCATTCTACAAACGAGTGCAGAAGGCCTAGAAACTGCACGATTTGCAAGAAGGTAGGACATTTAACCAGGAATTGCTGGTTCAAGGAAAACAATAAAGAAGTAGGACATTTAACCAGGAATTGCTGGTTCAAGGAAAACAATAAAGAAGTAATTGAATTAAGCAGCAATCCCCCAACCTCAAATAAGTCTTCAAGTCAATGACAAATTATCCCTATACAAAAGACAACAAGAAAGCCCCTTCAAGAAGATAATATAAAAACAAAAGAATTAGCAAAAAGGGGAAGTGAAGGTTAATCCACATTTTCCTATTTGCAGAGTAAGGAAGTAGGATTTTCCATGGGATAAGAAAAAATAACCAGAAAGGATTTACCTAGTATTTTCCATGAGCGAAGAAGAAATAACCAGAAAGGATTTACCTATCATTTAAGTTCCCATAAATGGAAAGGTATGTACTGGACTCATGGATTCAGGTAGTACTGTAAACATAATAGATAAAATGACTTTAATCAGATACTTAGGCGTTGAAGAAACGCTAATTCAGGATCAAAGCAGAATAATAAAAGGAGTTTAGGAAATGTGAATTTAGAAATAGACGTTTCGTCACATAAATCTGTTGAAAGTTTCATAGTTCTATAAGACAGATTTTTCCCCACACAAGTATTGTTCTCATTTAACCTAATGAAGAGATGTGGAATCATCCTGGACTGCACAGAAGGAAGTATTAGCCTGAAACAGGATAATCAAAGGAGCATATGCTTTACGCTTGAAGAAGAAAAGTTTCACCCAAACCTGATCAATTTGTCTGAGACGGTTTCGGCAAGCAAGAAAGACATACATAATGGACATTACCATAAAGAGAACTACAAAGATAAAATAGAAAAGGATAGAAAAGAGGAATTCCACAATTGCAGAGTAGAGAATCAAGAAGATGTGCACATCAAGAAACTATATACTCCGAAGAAAGAAATGACCCAGATACAAATGATGGTGATCACAGAGATTCTGAATATAACGAAAAACAAGGCGCCTATACTGATAAATATACGGATATAAATACTGATAGCTATAGCAATGTCGTAATAAGTTGTAATAATGAAGGGAAATTACTAAATGAAGTATTGTTATTAAATAAAATAAATAAATTTGATATAATGTAATAGCAGTAACTGAAGAAGCTAGTGAATATGCTGAACATTGTTACTTTGCAGATATAGAAGATGAAGAGATATGTTGCGTAAGCACTGTTGAGGATAATATAGTACAGTTCATACTTAATAGACAAGTAACTTTGCATCCAAAGAGTTTAACAAAAATACATTTAAGGGAAAAAGAAGAAATAGAAGTTAAAGACGTTCTGTTATTAAATGAAGAATTGCCAGATTTTGTCAGAATGGATAATTCATCGGTCCACCTGAAGGGTAATACTTGTGAAGTTTATCTCCAAAACTACTCAGATAACAAATTAACACTATATACAGGCATTGTCTTTTGCAAAGGAATACCTATTAACAACTATTTATTAACACTAGAAGAAAAAGCATTTTTCTCTGTAACTGGTCAAAAGTCTGAATTAAGCAAAAAGATGAATAAAACAGATTTCCCAGAAAACAATAATAAATTAATTCATGTATTAGAAAAATACAGGGATGTAATAGCTATAGAAGGAGATAAATTAGGCAGAACAAATGTCCTACAACATAAAATTTTGTAAGATGATGGAGCCAAACCATTCTTTATTCCTAATTACAGATTACCAATAAGCCAAAGACCCATAATTGATAACTTGATAGAAGAAATGAAGAAAGATGGGGTAATCATTCCTTCCAAATCTCCATATAATTCTCCATTGCTACTTGCTCCAAAGAAAGATGGAAATTGGAGACTTGTGATAGATTTTAGAAGTTAAATTCCAACACCACCCCAGATAGAATGCCAATGCCAGTAATTCCAGGTATGTTAGCTCAATTAGGAGGTGCAAAAATCTTTTCATCCTTAGATTTGCCGAGTGGATATTGGCAAGTACCTTAAGACGAAGAGTCGAAACCATACACAGCTTTCAGCACACATGAAGAACACTTACAATTTGAAGTCATGCCATTTGGACTCATTTCGGCTCCTTTAACTTTTGTTAGATTAATGCATGCAAGCAGGCGAGATAAAGGCAATAGTTGAATATCCAGCTCCCACACATTTGAACGCATTGAGACGATTCCTAGGAATGGTAGGTTACTACAGACCTTTTATTAAGGGTTTTGCGACAATAGCCAAACCATTAACAGAATTAACAAAGACGGATGTCAAATATGAATGGAATAAAGAGCAAGAGACAGCCTTCCAAACGCTGAAGAGTAAAATGACAAGGAATCCTGTATTAGTCTACCCAGATTACTCCAAAGACTTCTACTTAGCCTGTGATGCCTCAAGTACAGGGCTAGGCGATGTATTACTACAAAAAGACAAAACTAGAATGAGGGCAGTATATTATTCCAGTAGAGTCTTAAACCCAGCAGAAAGAAATTATAGTATTACAGAAAGGGAATGTTTAGCATTATGCTGGGGATTAAAGAAATTTAGACACACTTCTAGGTCATAAGGTCAATATACTTACTGATCACAAACCCATTTGTGATTTGTTTAAAGAGAGAACTTTTACAATAACATGAAGTTCAATAGATGGTTCATTAGTGTGTTAGAATTTGCTCCAGAATTCAGATATACCCCAGGGAAATTTAATATACTAGCAGATGCATTATCCAGATCCCAAGAAGAAACAGAGAAATGTATTACCACTAATACTTTTTGTTTTAGCCGTCAAGTAGTAGACTTAGACTTAGAAAGAGTGAAAATACAACAAGGAAATGATGCAGAATTCAGACATAATAGGGCAGTTAATGACAGATGAATCTTCAAAACCGGATTTCGTATTAATAAATGGTTATTCTCGTCTATACATCCCAAAAACACTAATCAGAGAAGTTTCAGAACTAACCCACTCATATAAGTTAGCAGGACATCCAGGAATTAAAAAGACAAGCAGAATCATAACCAGAAATTATTTTTGGCCACAATGTAGTGAAGATGCCAAGTTATTTGTACAAAATTGTGTAGTTTGTAATAGAAATAAGGGTAACGTAAATCCAAAGGCTCCACTTGAAAAATATCCATCAGAATTAAATCCATTCCAGATCGTTAGTATGGACTTTTTAGGTCCATTTCCTACCACTATTAGAGGCAATAAACAGATACTAGTCTCTCTAGACTTCCTAACCAGATATGTAGAAATTGTACCAGTAAGAAATAGAGATGCAATTACAGTAGCAGAAGCGCTTAAATCTAGAATTATCACGAGACATTATGTCCGCAAGTTCTTCTTTCTGATAACACGGCTGAATTTACTAGTGAGCTTTTAAGAAAATTATGTCAATTTTGCGAGATGAATAAATGTCAAATAACAGCATGTAAATGGAGCAGTAGAAAGAACATATCGCAAAATAAAGGATATCCTGAAAACTTTAGTTAAACCTAATACAGAAGACTGGGATTTAGCTTTGGGAGACGTACAGTTTACTATAAACAATACTGTAAATGAGACAACAGGAGAATCACCACACTACTTATTGTATGGTTATCAAAAAAGATTACCTATTACCTTACTAGATGATTCAACACCACCCAGACATACTTATAATTATGATGACTATAATGCGTGGAAAACTAGACGTGCTTATGAAACGATCAAACAAACGAGGACTAGACTTAACGAATTTCACAAAATTCATGCCAAAACCAGACACTATAGTAGGTACTCAGGTATATGCTCAAAATCATATTCCAGAAGGTCCTAATGTAAAGGTTTCTCCTAAATTTCATGGTCCTTATAGAGTATTAAAAGTGTTAAGATTAAATAAGCTTCAAATTATTAATGAGAATGATCTAAAGGAAAGGGTAGTTCATTGGAATCATGTGAAGGTACTAAAAGCAGACACTTGGTCCACTAAAAAGTTAGAAGACGTATTGAAGGAGAATAGGGAAGAACAAGTAAACAAAAGATATGAGTTAAGAAAAAGATAAGCTTATGTAAAGTGTTGGACTGAAAATATCATATGTATAATGTATTTATAGAAACTAAAATACCTCATGTATACAGAATATCTGATAAGGATTATTCTTACAGATACAAACATGCGGCTCGTCTTAATAATCGTGATACTCCAATTCGTGTCTTCAGACGTTGTCATCTGAAAGGTGCACTACCAGAGAAAAAGGGGATCTGTGAAATTAATAAAAGATTTGCAAGTCGTGAGTATAGATATTTCTTCAGTGCTTATCAATGAAATGGCTTTGAAAGGTGTTCAAAAAGAACTCAAATCCATAATACAGAAGAGTGATAATAACAGTGCCCTACCATTGTTGAAAAAGTTAGATAATGACATAGGAAATATCCTAAATACAAGGTCCAAAAGATCCCTCTTACCTTTTATAGGAACAGCACTAAATCAACTATCTGGAGTCGCAACTGATCTAATGTAGAAAAAGAAAATGCTAGAATTGCTAAATTGGAACAATGGGCAGCAGCAAGAGGTACAGTGATAAATAAAGTGATAACTTCTCAAAACTTAAATGTCCAAGAGATAGACAAGCTAAAGGTATTCATTCCTAAAGTTAACCAGAATGTAACCAAGGAACTAAATATGATAGAAAACCAACAATTTTTGAACAACTTTGTACTGGAGAGTGAAATTATCTTGCAAGAACATAGAGACATGTTAAACGCAGTCTTGTTAGCTTATAAGGGAATGTTAAGTCCAACACTAATCACTCCTAAGGAATTAGAAGATATAGTTAATTTTTATTTGGTAGAAGAGCATTATACCCCTATGGTAAAAGATGTTCTCATGTACTATAATCTCATAACTACCAAAGTAATACATAATAAGATTATTTTAGTAATACCTTTAATCAGCAAGATACAAATGTACTGATGTCTATACATCCTTTCCCCATATTGATAAAAGAAAATGTAATCATTTCAAATGTCAGCAACATCCATTTTGCATTAGAAGAGCATGGGTTAATTATTTTATTTATTACTGATGCCCAATTAAAGGATTGCATAATTTTAAGGGAAAAAGAGTACATTTGTAACCTTGATCACCTTTACGAAACTACTAATGCCTATCCTTGTGTTCAAGAAATCATTGACGACAAAAATCAAGAAAAAGAGTTATGTACGAGTTTATCCAAACACAAATTTGTTTCCATCCTAGTAGAACAGTCTATTTTTGTGTTTTCACTAGATACTGTAACAGCCATAATCAACTGCCATTGTCTAAGTACAGAAGTTAGTTTCCAGAAAGTCCTTGCTTTTCATAAGGCTTGCAAGTTAGTTATACCAAACCAGTTGTACTATGAACCTCATATTTTCACTGAGCTAAAATTTACAAAGCATATCCCATACATGAACTATTCTAAGAATATCAAAGAGTTTCACTTGTCTCAGTTAGAATTAAAACAATTGAATGAGTTACCATTGGTAGATGAGTTTTTCTACTGCAAAGAAAAGGTTTCACCAATTTTGTCTGTTCAATTTAATCATGATCTTACTTGTAATTGTGATATTTGCCAATTTAGTCAAACGTTGCAAATATTGAGATTATAAAAGAAATTAAAAAGCAAGGAAGAAGAATAATGTTCTTATAGACATGATTTACTGCCAATTTCTTTATATGTTATTGATTTTTCATTATCTATTCACTATTGCAGTTAACCATTTTACAATGTGGTAATTCATTGTGTGTATGAATATTTCTTTTAAGTAATGATTCATTGCATAATGTATGAATTTTCTGCAATATATTATTGATCTATTATTTTACCACTGTTGCATTAACATGAATTATTCAATATTTTATGTGTATTATCATTTGTGTTACATACATCTATATATTTTACATTATGGGTAATCACAGTTTGTTTTGTATGTGAATTTACAACTATCCATTTAAACTATATTTTTATTGTCACACTGAGGGCAGTGTGAGATAGCGGGACTGAGAGATGTAATAATATAAAGAAAGATTAAATAAAGAGGGAGAGAGAGAGAGAGAGAGAGAGAGAGAGAGAGAGAGAGAGAGAGAGAGAGAGAGAGAACAATAATTAAGCCTTGGTTGTTATGCATTACGAGGCTAGAAATGTCAAGTAAGCTAACCGCAGGAAACCGTCTTTACACGACCTCAAAACAGTAAGCGAGTATATCGCGCCCAGGGCCATAAAACCAATCATAAAATCTGGAACCTGTGCCCTAGCGATTCAGCTGACCAAGCATTACCTAGCACCTTGTCAAGAGTTAACATTCCAGCCATATCTATAATCCCGCCTTCAATAGGAGGCGTTTACATGAATTTCCATGAAAAGGGGCTGGACAAAGTGAAGTAGTTCACCACTTCTCCAATTAAACATTCTAGGGAGGAGTCATTTACACCTCCTCCTGAAGTCATTTCCAATCAAATCCTCTAAGGAGAGATTTTAACAACACCCACAACTGTCCTTCCCAATCAAGCTGTTCGAGGGGAGGCCTTACAGATAAAATCTTCCAATGAGGTTGTACAAAATATTAGTTATATTTTCTTTTTACTAACTTTTAATTTTAAAATTGTTCTATAAAAATAATATAAGCAATATAAAATTTCATACTTTTCTAGATAGTGGTTTCAGTTAACTTCATTAAAGGCCATTATTACCTTACAGTAGCTGTAATGCCTTTTAGCTCCTCGAACCAGCTAGTTTAACTAGTTACTGCCGAAGAATTGCCCTTTTACAGAATAGTGTTGGGATTTTCGGGAGAGGTGAAAGTTTTCTTTTTCTTGAGAGCTACGTAATTCAAGTGGTGGCAGACCAGAAGTGCACACTGTAATCATTTTTTGAAGATATCAGCCCTTTCGAGAAGGACGGATTTCGCCGCCGCTGGGATTATTTATATTTTTTGGCAACACTTTAGGATGATTTACCGAGAGTAAATAGTTCATGGGACCCACATCAGGACGGAGACTTTACTGCATAACATCGCAGACGGACTGCTTGCCGGTGGATATAAGATACAGGTTAGCTAATTATAAGGTTACCCGGCCTTATTTATTGGTTTGTGTTTTATATTCCTCAACCATTCGAGTAAACCATAATTAATTTTTTAAATCCTGCTAATATTATTTTTTTAGAACGTTGGATTGGCCTATTTCTTTGGCTACAGTTTTTGCCATGTTTAATAGCGAAATTATCATGGCTGGGTTGAGTGATAGTTATCGTTGACTTGGTGAGATTCGTAAATTGAGTGTTTTGCGTTGAAGTTTGGAATCTCGAGACTTTTATCATTTTAGTGTAATATTTTTGGATGTTTTCACAAGTTTGGTTTGCTGTTTTTATAGTGCTTTTCTCTCGTTCTATGTGCAGGTGACGCGGAATGGTCCGTTTCTGGGTGCACTTCTTATAATATCTTAACTTGGAAGTGCGACGGATGTCTCCCTTATTGTTTTCGTTCCAACACCAAGACGAAGTGTACATTGGGGAGCTTATTTGTTGAGGTGCTGAAGCGATGTATTATAAAATAAGGTTATTCTTTTATATCTTTTGCATATATTTTACTCCTTTAGTCTTCAGAAATAAGATAGTATATAAAATTCTGCGTATGGCGCCCGAACAGGGACTTACTCGAATTTAAGCCGTTTATTTCTTGTTTTCGTCTTGGTGTTGGGTCCCCTCCACTTGCGTGTTTACATTTTTGTTCGAACGTTAGAAATTTTAAGTTTTGCATTTTTTGAATAGCGTAGTTTTGCGGCATTTTATATTTGGCGGTATTATTCTTAATTTCAATTTTTGATAGCATTTTGGTTATTTAATTACCTGATTTTGTTGCATTTTTGTGCATGGTTATTTAGAACCTTTTTGCCTTTTCTTAGTGCATTTCTTAGTATACTGTGTTGGTGTATTTATAATTTTTCTTGCAGTTTTTAAGGCATAGTGATTATTAAATTTTAGCCAGTGCATTTTTATTACCATTTATAATGTCGGACTTAAAGTTATTGATTGCACGGCGTAAAACCATCAGAGCCCGTGTAACTCTTTCTCATAACAAATGTAGTACGTATGAAACGCTTAACAGCTCTCAGCAAGCAGTAGTAAAGATGAGCTTAAACGAGTACAAGATTGAGCTTTCTAAATTAGATAATGATATTCAGATTCGTAAATTTGTTGACACTCAAGAGTTTGAGGATGGAGATCTTGAAGCAGAGGTTGAGACGTGTGAGGATTACATGTGTAAGGTACAACAATGTTTAGTTATGTTAGAATGTTTGTCATCTACTACTCCTACTCCATCAGGTAACAATAGGGTAGATGAGGCACGTAGTCTTTTGAAACAGCCAGTAGCGCCATTACCTAAATATTCTAGCAATGAGGGAGAAGATTTTTTAAAATTTATAAGAGAGTTTGAGCTTACTACTGCTTCATACAGTTACCCTGATAGGGATTTGTTATTGTTATTGTTACAGCAGGTTTCTGGTAATGCTAAGACACTTCTAAACTCTCTCGAAGCAGATAAGCAGACATACAAGGATGCGAAAGAAATATTAAGTGCTGCCTTTGCTTCTCCTGAAAATCTTAAATTTGAAACTGTCAGGAAGCTGACTGAGCTTAAGTTAGGTTATAATGACGATCCATTTGAATTCATTTCCAAAACTAAAATGATTCAGGAATCGTTTAAGTCTTTATCTTTGAGTGTAGATGAGGTACTACAGTATTTTGTATGGAATGGTTTAAACGGTGCTTTTAAAACTCATTTAGTTCATGTCACTGGTAAGAATAAGCCCTCCATTAAGGAAATTGTGGATAATTTTTTCACTGCAAATGAGCGTTATGTGCAGCATAAACCACATAAAGTGAATAAGTTTAGAAGCCCTCAAAGGGGGAAAGAAACAAATAGTTCTAGTTTTGCTGCTGCAGTCAATACAAAGTCTTGTAATATTTTTGAGAATTGCCCTTTGTGTTCGGATGCTGATAGACATTCTATTTCTCATTGTACAAGGTATAAAACTCCCCAAGCAAAGATTGATAGAATCGGTAAACTGAATGGATGTACGAGATGTGCTAGATTAAACCACAAAGCAAATTCTTGTAAATTTACGTTTAGGAAGAAATGTTCTCATTGTTACGGCTGGCATTTTCAGTTTTTGTGTACTCGTGGTTTTTCCGGTTCACATACTAATACAGCTGTTGACAATGTTAATAGTGCTAGTGCAAGTAAAGCGGAAGCAAGTAGTGGGGTCGTAGTTTTGCAAAGTTTAAGTTTTGATTCGGTGCTTCCCACTTTTTCATTTAACGTCAGCAATTCCTGCTACCGTGCTCTAAATGACAGGGGGTCACAAAGTTCATTTGTAAGCGAAAGGTTGCAGGCATCTCATGAGTTTAAAGTCCTTCAAATGAATGTAAAATTAACTATTAAAGGATTCAATAAGCCTCAGTTATATCAAAGCAAACTTGTAGAAGTCCCTCTCCAACTCGGTGAGCATTTGTTTAAAATCCCTGCTTTGGTGGTTCCTAATATTAACGTACATTTGAAGTTGCCTAACCTTGGTAAAATTGTACAAAAATTTGAGGATAAGGGCTATGTTTTAGCAGATTCATTTCTAAGTAAAGAGAGTCGGGAGATTGGAAACATTGAATTTATTTTAGGATCCGATGCAGCTAGATGTATTGCAGGGAGGGATGTATGTTTTGGTAATAGCTCTTTGTATATTTGTTCTCCTGTAGGCGTACTTTTGGTTGGTAATTTAGACAGTTTGTTAAATGATATATCAGCTCTGCCAACCTGTGCATCTTCAGACAGTGATATGGGTAGTTTGCCTTTAGCACCCCCTGCATCCTATAATTTTGTATCGAGTAATATTACAGAAAGTCATGCATTTTTAATTTCTAGTTTAGTTGAACCTCTTGATAACCCAGATTTGGAAAAATTAGATTTTTCATCGGTTTCCACGCAATCTAATTTTTGTGTTTTAGATGATAAAGGTAAACTTATTGGGTCCAAACTTAAGCAAGCTAGTAATGAAATTTTAGAAGAAGAATGTGGAAAATACATTTACTATGATAATCAGGTTTATAATGAGGAAAGCATTGAGGTTCATGATACCCTCATTAATTATTCATTGAATAATATCTCCCAAGATTTAGACGGCAGGATTGTTGTTCCTCTTTTATGGAACAAAAGGGTTTCACATTGCCTATCAAAAAACCAGAGATTGTCTAGGCAGATACTTCACTCTAATTTTGCAAAGCTTAAGAAGAATGGTCACCTTCAGCTTATGGATCAAACAATTAAAGAGCAGGTTAGGGATGGTATAATAGCTAAGGTAGATGATGTTCAGAAATATTTGGAAGAACATCCCGGATACTCTTTTTTACCACATATGGGTATTTTTAAGCCTGATAGGGAGACCACGAAGTGTCGTATTGTATTTCTTAGTAATTTATGGGAGAGAGATTGTGAGAAAAAGTTGAGTGTATCTCATAATCAAGCTATGTTTGCAGGACCCGCCCTTAATCAGAAACTTTCTTCTGCTTTTTTGCATCTCCGATTTGGATCTTATTTATTATTATATGATTTGAAGAAGGCATTTAACCAGCTGCTCTTGAGTGACGTGGACCAAAGCAAGTTATTGTTTTATTGGTACAAGAACGTTGATAAACGTGATTATTCTCTTGTTGTGTACCGAAATGTTCGTCTTAGTTTTGGACTCAGATGCAGCCCTTTTCTGTTAATGATTTCACTTTACTACATTTTGGTAATTATGTCAAAGAATGATCCTCCCATGTTGCAGGGTTTGAAGCATCTTATGTATGGGCTTTTTATATATGGATAATGGAGCCATTACTACTGATTCCATTGATGAACTCCAGTGGTCATATGATAATTTACCACATTTTTTCTCCCTACAAATTTGAAATCCAACAGCTTTATACTAACCTTGTGGACTTGCAAAGTCAAATTAATCAGAAGTATGGGAACATTTCTAGTGAAGAAGTAAAACTTTTAGGATTAAAGTGGGATCGTGTAACGGATACAATTTACACAAATCCTATTCATTTAAATGTTGAAGCAAACACTAAACGTTCCATTTTAAAGTCATTGGCTTCTCAGTTTGATGTATTTAACTTTAATATGCCAATTTTGAATCGCAGCCGTCTTTTTATGCATAAACTTCGCACTAGCCTAGTTTGTCAACAGATTTGCAACATGAGTGGAGGAGCATTTGCAAGCAGGCAAATTCTGCACCAACTATTCAGATCCCTAGATTTGTTGGATCTAGAAAATGTAAATATGAATTAATTGCATTCACTGATGCCAGTCACTCACTTTATGGTTGTGTTGTTTATATTAAGTGTATTGAAACTGGCAAATTAAGTTTGGTAACCGCTAAAAACCGAATGGTTAATTTGCAGTTAAAGAATAAATCTATACCTTCTTTGGAATTAAATGCCATAACTTTGGGTGTTGAAACTTTGATGGAAATTTACCGAGATTTGTCTGGTCCTTCTTGCATTAAACCTGTGGCTATAGTTAATCTTAGTCTTTATACAGATTCACTATGTTGCATTCATTGGTTTACACTTGGCTGTGGCTAAATTAGACAAACTGCAAAAACGATCCACCTTTGTTGTCAATAGATTACAGTCTATTCAGAAGTTGTGTGATATTAAGCCTGTTACATTTAAGTTTATTCCAGGTATTGATAATCCTGCAGATTTTGTCACAAGGTGTTTATCGTATAAGCAACTTTTGAAATCTAATTTTTTGGTGGGCCCAAATCTTGATTTACTTAAGGAAATTGCGCAGGATCTTAGCGAAGTTGTTGTTCCAAATCCATTAGTTGAGCATAGCAGTAGTAATGTTGCAGAATCTGACGAACCTAGTTCAGTTTCTCCTTTGACTAGTTTGTCAGCTAATTTAGAAATTTCTGATTCTTTGTTGAATCCATGTAACTTTTCTAGTTTCCGAAAACTGGTTCTTTTGCAACGTAGAGTTCTTTATTATTTTCAACTATGGAAAATTAAAGCTAAGATACCTATTAATAAAAAACCTAATTTACTGGTAGAGGCCACATGTCAAATTATTAGAGAGGATCAAAGAAGACATTTTTCTGATGTTATTCGCTATTTCCAAGTTGGAGGTAAAACCTTAGATGATATTCCAACCATGGTATCAAAGTTCAATGTTTTTATGGATCAACAAGGGGTCCTTAGAGTTAAGAGTAAGTTTAAAAATTGGCACGTGAACTCCAATCAAGGATTTCCTATTTTGCTTTCAAAGAATAGTGCCTTAACAAACATCATAGTTAATGACATTCATGTTCAGCTTGCTCATTCTGGTTGTTATGCAGTCCTTTCTGAACTTCGAAAAAATTTTTACATTCCATGCCATTTTTCTGTCATAAAGAAGTGTTTAAAACAATGTGTTCATTGCAAACGATTCAATGCTAGAACTATTAAGTTAAATCAAAGTCAATATCGTGAATTCAGGTCAAATCCTCCTCACACTCCTTTTGCTAATATTTTTATTGATCACCTTGGTCCATTTTATGTTAAGAAAAATCAGCAAAAGGAGAAAGTATGGCTTCTTTGTGTTACCTGTACATGGTCACGAGCTATCAACCTTAAAATTTGTCATGATCTTTCTATGAAAGAATTTTTGCGCGCATTTCAGATGCATTGTTTTGAATTCGGAGTACCACAATTATGTATAAGTGATTTAGGTTCTCAATTTACTGCTGGATTTAATTTATTAACTGATATTTTACAAGATCCAGAAGTTCAAGTTTATTTTGAAAACAATAATGTAAAACCTCTATCTTTTCAGCAATACTTTAAAGGTTGTAGTGCGTTAGGGTCATTGGTTGAGGTATGTGTTAAATTGGTTAAGAGACTTCTTTTTGGATCTATTAAGAATAATGTTTTATCATATTTTGATTTTGAATTTTTCGTTGCTAATATCATTCATTTAGCTAATAGGAGACCCATTGCGTTTAAGGAATCTTTAAGAGATATTTCTGACGAACTGCCTGAACCCATAACTCCTGAGCATCTTATTAGGGGATATGGATTAACCTCCTTAAATTTAATTCCTGATTTGAACTGCATACCATCCGAGGATCCTGACTATGGGCATCAGGTAAATCCTTCCACTTCTATACAGGATCAGTATGCTAAATTAAGGAAAATTCGTTCAGAGTTATTTGAAATTTATCATGGTGAGTTTTAGGAACGTTAATTTCTCAGGCAGTTGATAGAAAGGGTCGTTATATTCCAGTCACTAACACTGATTTGCAAGTGAATGATATTGTTCTTATTAAGGAAGTGCATACTAAACCTAATGACTACCCCATGGCTATGGTAAAGCAAATAACTAAAAATGATAACGGTGAAGTAACTGGAGCCGTAGTATTGAAGGGTAAATCAAGGAGGTTGTAAAAGACATGCCTCTACTCTTATTCCGATTTTAAAGGTTGACCCTGAGTTCTCTGATAGGTTAGTTGACATAAAACAGGATGTTAACAATATTAGACCTCGATCAAAAAGAAAGGCTGCTTTAATGAGTAAAAGAAAAACCCAGAATTTGTTTATGAATGATCTAGTTTAGTGGCTCGTGGTTTCCCCGGCCTCTAAATATTTTTTATGCTAATTTTTTTCTTAATTCTTCAAAAATTAGTTTCTTTTTGATGCAAATTTTTTTTATAATTTCTTTCTTGTTAAAAATTTGCATCCTCTTGGTGGAGTGTACAAAATATTAGTTATATTTTCTTTTACTAACTTTTAATTTTAAAATTGTTCTATAAAAATAATATAAGCAATATAAAATTTCATACTTTTCTAGATAGTGGTTTCAGTTAACTTCATTAAAGGCCATTATTACCTTACAGTAGCTGTAATGCCTTTTAGCTCCTCGAACCAGCTAGTTTAACTAGTTACTGCCGAAGAATTGCCCTTTACAGAATAGTGTTGGGATCTTCGGGAGAGGTGAAAGTTTTTCTTTTTCTTGAGAGCTACGTAATTCAAGTGGTGGCAGACCAGAAGTGCACACTGTAATCATTTTTTGAAGATATCAGCCCTTTCGAGAAGGACGGATTTCGCCGCCGCTGGGATTATTTATATTTTTGGCAACACTTTAGGATGATTTACCGAGAGTAAATAGTTCATGGGACCCACATCAGGACGGAGACTTTACTGCATAACATCGCAGAGACGGACTGCTTGCGGTGGATATAAGATACAGGTTAGCTAATTATAAGGTTACCCGGCCTTATTTATTGGTTTGTGTTTTATATTCCTCAACCATTCGAGTAAACCATAATTAATTTTTTAAATCCTGCTAATATTATTTTTTAGAACGTTGGATTGGCCTATTTCTTTGGCTACAGTTTTTGCCATGTTTAATAGCGAAATTATCATGGCTGGGTTGAGTGATAGTTATCGTTGACTTGGTGAGATTCGTAAATTGAGTGTTTTGCGTTGAAGTTTGGAATCTCGAGACTTTTATAATTTTAGTGTAATATTTTTGGATGTTTTCACAAGTTTGGTTTGCTGTTTTTATAGTGCTTTTCTCTCGTTCTATGTGCAGGTGACGCGGAATGGTCCGTTTCTGGGTGCACTTCTTATAATATCTTAACTTGGAAGTGCGACGGATGTCTCCCTTATTGTTTTCGTTCCAACACCAAGACGAAGTGTACATTGGGGAGCTTATTTGTTGAGGTGCTGAAGCGATGTATTATAAAATATAGGTTATTCTTTTATATCTTTTGCATATATTTTACTCCTTTAGTCTTCAGAAATAAGATAGTGTATAAAATTCTGCGTAGAGGTAACTTCAAGAGAGGAAATGGAAGATAGCAAGAAGAACCAGGGGTTCCAGAGCAGAATGAAGCCAGAGAAGAATCATTAGAGTCACTAGTCACAAATACAAGAAGACGCAGTTCTTCCCCCTTGCTTCTGTGGTCCCAACCAAACTCTGACCGCGGGCTACTTAACCAGATTCTGTCCGCGGCTACTTACCATACCCCGACTGCGGGCTACTTAACCAGACATAAACTGAACTTCAACTAGCAAGGGTGGTTTTCAAGATAGTAAAACTGTAACCGTAATTGTACTTGTGAAGTAAGAAGCTAATCATTTCATCTCCATTACGCCTTTCTGAAAGATATAATTACATTTCATATATATCCCTTCTAAATAATAAACTCGTAAGCTGCTGACTACGGGAGGAGACGCTATGGACGAGTATGTCGCTGACTTAGAAGAAAAACGCAGGTAAGAAGGGAACAATAACATGTCACACTAGTTATGAAAATAAACTTGTGCATGACATAAATTTGGTGGCAGTGATATAGGATCCAGAAGGCAAGACAAAGCAAACAAAAATTAACAGAAATATCAGTGCAATTACTTAAGTTACAGTGAAAAGAAAATCTACGAAACGAACTGAGATTTTACGAAGGCAAGCAAAACTTATATGAAGAAATTAAATCCTGCAATAAAGCATCAAACAAAAGTGAACATAAACAGTAATGGTGCACAATGGAGAAGCAAAACACAAAGCGCAATTAACCACAAAACAGTGAGGCAGCACGTCGTTGAGCAACAACAGGCAGCGAGTGTGTTTAACGAACTATTGCCACGAGTGTAACTGAAACAACGCAGAGTGTGTTTCAATGAAGCTCCGAAGGCGACAACAACAGAAGAACAACTTACCGACTACAAAGAAAAACGCAGGTAAGAAGGGAACAATGTCACACTAATTATGAAAATAAACTTGTGCACAACATAAATTTGCCTGTCTTCTAAATAATATAGATTGTTGGAAATTCTCTATGTTCTGTTAAAACCATTGAAGTTAGTGTTTTTTCATAATAGAACCAAGTGTACGTCTTCTAAACAGTGTACATTGTTGCAGATTCTCTATATTCTATTAAACCCATTGAAGCTAGTCTTTTTTTTTTAAATAGAACCACCTGTCTTTCTTCTAGACAGAGTAGCCTGTAAAGTCCCCGCTCAATGGGTTTTCTATGGTGAAACTCCCGTTTTCTACGGTGACTTTCCTACAAGCCTGGATCACGCTAAACAGCCACATTTTTATCTATGTAAATACGTATCTATTACTGATTTATTTATGCCTGCTTACTTTGTACATGTGTCAGAGTATTATTGCGTCAATTCTTGTAATTTAACTTTTCATGTTATTTGTATTTACCTGTCCTGTGTCACATTAAGGACAACTGACCTCGGGTCACCTGTATCCTATTGTATGCCTTTGCATGACGTCCGCACTCTGCTTTATAAACGGCCTGCCTTCCCAATAAACCAGCAGTACATGTCCACCTGCTCATTATTTTGCACCTCTTATAGTGGTGACCCCGGAGTGGTTCCCGGAGCCATTAGCGGACTCATACGGCGACCTAGTCTTGGCTCCATGAACTACCCCACGCCCCTAATGGACTAAAAATGGCACTTTAACAAAGTGTTCGGGCGTGCTGACTCTCATCAGCAGATCACCAGCATCATTAGCGGACCCACACGGCGCCCTCCCAAGTGCGTATTGACACGAGTAACCCACTCCAAGTAAGAGGGCAATAGTGAGTATGGACGCGGACATTCCCTCCAACATACAATTAACCACGAACTTCGCGGATTCGAACATCTCCCTCGCTCACAACCCACCCTCGCCCTCCTCCGTGCCAAGGCTCGCGCGCTCCTCCACGCTGGTACCCACTCCCCGCGCGCTGCCCGTCCTGACGGAACAAACCAAGTCCGCCCTCGCCATAAAGCTACCGCCCTTCATACACAGCAACCCGTCATCATGGCTCTACAGGGTCGAAGGGCAGTTCAAGCTGGCAGGACTTACCGACGAGGTGCTGCAGGCAGACGCCGTGATCATCGCCCTCCCAGAAGAGGTCTACAGGAAGCTTGTCCCGTGGATGTCTGCCGCACGTCCCGTCACCTACCAAAATCTGAAAACCTCTCTCGTCGAGACCTGCTCCCTGCCGGTCTCCGAGAGGGCCACCCACGCCCTTGACCTCGTGAACAACCCTCGACATGACCAGAACCTCCTGGAGACATGGGGCATGGTCCAGGACCTCCTCACCCTTCCCGAGACGGACGGCAGCGGCAGGCATTCGGAGATAAGCCTGTCAAGGGAGATCTTCCTCTGTCAGCTCCTCCAGGAGGTTCAGACCCAGATCCTCGAGCCTTATACAGTACCACTCGGGGACCTGATCAGGACGGTGCAGCAGCTGACGGACTCCACAAGGGCAGCAAAGCGGGCATCCACGCCCACACACCCCATCAACTCCCTCCAGCCGGAGGAAAACGCGGAGGAGGAGATAAGCGCCGTCACCAGGCGGCAGCCAACCTACCATCACAAGAAGCACCCACCTAGGCCTTGCTACTACCACCAGCGGTACAACAAGGACGCCCAGAACTGCCAAACCCCTGCTCTTTTGCCCATCCAAAAAACAGGGCAGGCGGCGGCCAACAGAACAGGCCGCCTTGGCAGCAGAGGAACCCAGGAGCCCAAAACCAGTAGGTTTTTATGTCCGCGACACCATCTGCGGCAGGATGATGCTGGTCGACACTGGGGCCGTACGATCAGTGTTCCTGCCATCCAGAGAGGACCGCAAATGCCTGCCGGACCCGGCTGCCTCCCATCCTCTCCTACGGCACCAGGCTCCTGTCGATCTCCATCCTTGGCCGGAGGTACAGTTGGAACTTCATAGTCGTGGACGTGAGGACCCCACTCCTGTGCGTGGACTTCCTCGCCCACTTCGGTCTGGCAGTCGACGTTGGTCGCAAGCGTCTCCTCGACACCGACTCCTGCCAGTCCCTCACCCTGGCAATGGGCCCCAGCGCGCCCGCCATCTACTCTGTCACCCCGCACCAGTACGCCAAGCTGCTGAAGGAGTTCCCCGACGTCTTCAAACCCAAACTGTGTCAGGTGCCCGGGGACCCTGCAAAGCATGGAATCTACCACCACATTAAAACAAAGGGCCCCTCAACACACACAAAGTTCTGGAGGCTCCCCCCTTGGCGCCTTCAGGAGACCAAGGATGCTTCCGCTGAGATGGAGCACATGGGCATATGCAGGAAGGCCTCCAGCCCGTGGGCCTCTCCCCTCCACATGGTGCAGAAACCGGACGGCTCCTGGAAACCCTGCGGTGACTACAGGCGGCTCAACCTCGCAACTGAACCAGACCATTACCCGCTTCCACACATGCAGGATCTCACGGCCTCCTTTCACGGGGCCAAAATATTTTCTAAACTAGACCTTTTGAAGTCATACTTTCAGGTACCAGTTGCTCCAGAGGACATCTCCAAATCTGCCATCATCACGCCCTTTGGGTCCTACGTCTTCGCCTTCTCCACCTTCGGCCTAAGGAACGCGGGGGCAACCTTCCAAAGACTAATGGACAGCATCCTGGGCAACTTGAACTTCTGCATCTGTTATGTAGATGACATTCTAATTTTTTCCAGATCCCCCAAAGAACACCTGCGGCACATCCGAAAGGTCCTGCAGGGCCTGCAGGAGAACGGCCTTGTTGTCAGGTTCGATAAATGCACCTTCGGCGCCGAAAGAGTTGACTTCCTGGGCCACGAGATATCCCCGGGGAGCGCCTGTCCACTCGCATCGAAGGTTGCAACCGTTACCAGGTTCCCCACCCCTACCTCCCTCAAGGCCATACAAGAATTCCTGGGGATGGTCAACTACTACAGGAGGTTCATCCCTGGGGTCGCGCACACCATGGCCCCCCTGACGGAGATCCTGAAGGGCCACCCGAAGACCTTAGTTTGAGGACCCGACCAGCAACCACCTTGGCCCACCAGGACCCCAAGCCCCCCCTCCAGCTGACAACGGACATCAGCAACGTCGCCTGTGGGGCCGTCCCGGAGCAGGTCATCGCCAGAGCCCCCCAGCCCATTGCCTTCTTCAGCAGGAAGTTCAGCCCCGCAGAGTCCCGCTACAGCACCTTCGACAGGGAACTATGCGCAGTGTATTGGGCAGTACATCACTTCAAGTTCCTCCTGGAGGGTATGCCCTTCACAATGTGGACGGACAACCAGCCGCTGGTCCACGCCTTCACAAAGCAGGGGGACGCATGGTCTTCCAGGCAGCAGCGGCATCTCGGGGCCATTGCGGAGTTCACCTGCACAATCAAAGGCTACCTCCCCGACAGGAGGAACCCTGTAGCGGACGTCCTCTCCAGGATCAAGCTTAACGCAGTGCAGCTCGGGATCGACTATGAGGACCTCGCCCGGGAGCAGACCACCAACCCAGAGGTTCCAGCCTACCGCACCACCATCACGTCGCTCAAGTGGAAGGACATGCCCTTCACCCCTGGGGGGTCAACACTGCTAGCGACGTAAGCACCGACCAACCCCACCTCCTGCCACCGACAGGTATTCGACATCATCCACAGGCTGTCCCACCCCTCCAGCAGGACAACGGCCAAGCTGTTGGCAGAAAAGTTCGTCTGGCACGGTATGCTCAAGGACGCGACGGCCTGGGCGAGACAGTGCATCCGGTGTCAGACCAGCAAAGTGGGGCGGCACACCGAGACAGGGGTGGGCGAGTTTCCCCAGCCGGGGAGGTAGTTCGGACACATCCATGTAGACGTGGTAGGCCCCCTTCCCCCATCAGGCAGGGCCAGATATCTCCTGACGATCGTCGACTGCTCCACCAGGTGGCCTGAAGTGACGGCCATGCAAGAAGCCACCGCCAGTGCGTGCGCCGAGCCCCTCCTCTCCGGCTGGATCAGCCGGTTCGGTGTCCCGGACCACATAACCACCGACAGGGTCCTGCTTTCCTGTCCGAGCTGTGGTGCGCCCTGGCACACTTGCTGTGGACCTCGCATGCTGCTTTATAAGCGGCCTGCCCTCCCAATAAACCAGCAGTACATGTCCACCTGCTCATTATTTTGCAGCTCTTATAAGCCTATATCGTTGCAGATTCTCTCTATGTCCTATCAGAGCCATTGAAGTTAGTCTTTTATCATAATAAAACCAAGTGTCTGTCTTCAAAACAGTGAATATTGTTGTATCAGTAAAATTCATAAGAGCATTTCCATTTGTACAGTTATGCTCTTAAGTGATATGACATGACTGCTTAGAATTTCGTTCATAATTCACGAACTGGCACCTAACATGCTCCATATTTGTCTATTATTTCAATGCGAAAACACGATTACTGCATGTGAAAAGGCCATAATAATATGTTTCATAAGAGTGAAATCTGTCATATATTTCAAAACTGAAAGAAAATATCACGTGTAGCCGAATTTCAGAAAAACAGTTACAAAACACTTTCAAAACCTTCGTTTCCTCATCGCCAATGCATTTGACAAAAGTCATCATCAAACCCCAATTCAAATGTTAAAAAAAAAAAAAGTCATAACATTAATATTGCTTCCAGTGAAACCATAAAATTTGAAGTTGTCCTATTTGATTGTTTTTACGCCTCAAAGCTGAAAAAATGTAAATAAATAAATACAAAAGTAAAATGCATCCGGCAATATCAACAGGTAGGCGGAGCCTATGCGCCGCAACCACTAGCAACATGAAACACCTGGAACATAGGTCTACAATAAGTAGCGACAATGAAATTATCTTGAAAACATTTATTTTATATTTGTTAGAGGAATATTTGGATTTTCATAAAAATGAAATTAAGTTATATTTCTTAACCTCTTCAAAAATTATGGCTTACTACCAAATATTCGTCTATACAATTATTCTTTTATTAAAGCCAAGATTTTGTTCCTAGGTCTAAGTGTGTTAGATTTCTTTACTTACTATAAATACATTACACTCAGCATTCATATCTCTATATTAACAATTTCTGGCTAGAAAGTATATGAAGTTATCTACACATTCTTGCACTTCAAGTTACCTTATGAATGAATAAATTATACACCAGAAGTGAGCAGCTGAAAGACTTTTAAGAAAATAATATTTTAAGCCAGTTAAAAAAACAAGTGTTCCACAGCCCTTGATATTAATACTAATAGATATTTCGATTAATAGCCATCTTTTCCATATAATTAAAAGCTTCATCATCTTTTATTCTTCAAAGAACAGGTAATCTATACAAAAAATTCTTTAGTAACAGAGATTACATCTCAGAAGGCTGAGATTGTTTTTTCTGACCTATAAATCATTTTGCAACATACAGGTAGCTTTAACACAGCCTAAAACTTCAGCATTCAAAGAAAACTTGTTGCAATTCCTATTCCTATTTTGAAAATGTTGTTATGACTGTTAAACTATAAAATGGATCATATTCATGTAAGCATATGGAAAAGTGTGCTAGCTGTGAATTCGCAAACTTGTCGATATGCATGACATTGGAAATAAAAAAAAAAAAATTTAACACTAAGTGGCAATGTTATGTTGAGTCTGAGATTTTGGACGATACAAAAAGAATCATGTCACCTCAGACTTGAGCATGACTGTACAACCATACTCATCAGTGATGCTACATGACTGCATAGGAGTTTGTTAAAAATTCACTAACTGGCAACCTAATATGCTGATTATTTATCTTTTATTTCAATGCTAAAACACATATTTTATAAAATAAGGACACAGTGTCTGTCATAAGAGTGAAATCCATTATATATACCAAAACTGAAAGAGAATATTACGTATACCCAAATTTTGGAAAAAGACAAAATTTTCCAAACTTTCATTCTGTGCCGGTGCGTTTGACAATAAAATTAAAGTCTGTCAAATCTAGCTTTCAGATTTTAAAATAATAAAAAATGAATAAAAATTTTCATAATATTGATTGCATTGCAGCTATAAAATTTTAAACGGACCCATTTGATTACTTTTACACCTCAACGCTGAAAAGTAACCTAACATATATAAAAGTATTATTGTAGGTAAAACACACCCACCGATATCAACACGCAACCAATGAGTGGAGGCAACATGAACCAGCAGCAACATAGGTCTACTACATGAAGAGGCAATGAAACTATCTTGAAAATATTTATTTTATATTTTTCTAAGAATATTTGGATTTTCATAAAGATAAAATTGTGTTATATTTCTTAAGCATTTAAAAAACAATGTTTTAATAGCAAATAATCGCCAATACAATTACACTTTCGTTAATGACAAGATTTTGTTCCTAGGCCTAGGCGTGCTCGTTTTCTTTGCTTGCTAAAAGTACATTACCCTTGGCATTCACAATTCTGTATTAGCAATTTCTGGCCACAGAGCATATGACGTTATCTACATACTCTTGCACTTCACGTTACCTTATGAACAAATCAGTTATACACCAAAAGCAAGCAAAAGGGTTTTCAAGAAAATAAGATTCTTAGTCAGTTAAAAGTGTTGCATAAGCCTTGGCGTTAATACTAATAGATATTTACATTATTAGTTATCTTCTCGACAATTTAAGTTATCACCGTCTTTTATTCCACAAAAAACAAATAACCTTTAAAAATAAAGCCTTTAGTAAACAGGATTACATCTCAGAAGCCTTAGGTTATTTTCGTTAGGCCCATAAATCATTTCACAACATAAAGGCAGTTTGAATACAGCCTAAAACTTTAAAATTCAAAGAAAACTTTTTGTAATTCATATTCCTATTTTGTAAATTTTGTTATAACTGTTGAGCTTATTAGATCTACTGTTATATGCTGTAGTGGTAGTTACAGTGACCACTCCTAGGCAAAAGCTGAGCGCACTTGCATGGGCAGCACTTCTGACCTTACCACACAATGCTTTGAGCTAAGCAATGTAAAAAATTTATCGACATTGATGACACTAGAAAAAAAAGTTTAACGCTACTTGGCAACATTATGTTGAGTCTGAGAGTTTGAACAATACAAAAAGAATCATGTTGTGCCCCTTATGAGTACAGCTGTACTAGCATAACGCCTAAAGTAAGTAGGCCTACTTGTTACAGAAAACGCATTCATGTGCTATATCACATTGCAAGAACCGAAGATAGGAATTATTTTAATGTTTGTGAATTAGAATAAGTCATTTTTATAAATTGCTAAGGCTAAGGGATGTGATGGAGCTGATGGATTGCATGCTTGAACTTACATTTTTTTTATTCTAGGCTTTGATGGCGAACACTACTTGGAATTATAGTTTCAGTTAAGGATTAAATGTGTTGAAACAGATTTGTAGATTATGGTTGAACTGAAGCAGATTTGAAATGTTGTCTGTGTTAAAATAACTCTCTTATGATGTGAAAATCTTTTAAATAAGATGTTTCATCTTGTATCTTCAGCATCAAATAACCATAGCTGTGTGCAGACAACATTACTTAATTGAAAACATGATTGTTTCGTAAATCATAATGGAGTCCTGTTCTGTGTTATTTAAAGTTTCAGTCACTTCCTATGGTCTTACATAATTTGAGTTCAGTCATTTTATGGGCAAATGAAGTCAATTTAATTCAAGTCATGGTCTACATGTGAACCAGATGGAATTTTAAGTAAAAGTCAAAATCCTCCCATGTGATAATGCACAATCAAGTAAAAATGTTAGGAGCCTGTTTGGGATTTTGATATCTTTTTGATTGGTCTATAGAACAACTGTTCGTACCACAATGCCTCAGACCAAACCTGTGTAAGATCAAGTGATGTACAGTTAAATGATCACAGAGCAATAGTAGATAGAACACTGACAACCAAGGTGATACTTGGGTAAACTCCTTTCTGAGACAACCCACACAGGCATTACTATTGCAACTTAATGACAAGGCACTAATGCACTGTTGCCATCACTAAAGAATACCTCTCCCACTACAGCCAACTGCTGAGCAGACTGTTCAATAATAAACCACTGAGACACCCAGGAGAACCACAGCTAGGGACAGTTGGAGTGAGAGACTGGAACTACAGCAAACTCAGCCAGAGATTGAAACCCTTAAGCTATAATACATTCACATCAGCCGTGCATCTGGTGCCTAGCGCCATCCCTTACGACGCTCCTGATTGGCTAGTGGTCAGCCAATTACAGCACTGGAAAATGGCCAGCCTGCAGTTCTCTCAAAGCTCCAGACAGTGAACATCTCCGCTCCGACACCTGAAGAACATGTCTTTCAAAAGTTATAACTTTCATTACACCTCAGTTTTACCCAAATAATAGTAGTGTTTCCCAATTTCATCACTAAACATGTCGAGCCAATGGTTGAAGGATTATAATGATATATGAATTATTTACTTCAATACACTTAATGGTAAGATATTTGATAGTGAAATAAACAAGAAATTTTTAAAGATAAAATGTATTCTTTCATTCCTTACATGGCATCGCAGTGCATTCATCATTTATCGTCTTGTGTCTCATAAAATTTCGTACTTAAAATTAATGTCATGGGTGGCAATGCTACCTAAAAAGTATGGGTAGGGCTATTAATCAATATGAAAATAACAAGCAAGCGATTAAGAATATTAAAATGTGCGGGGATGCACGCAGACTATAGCATATATCCCGGGCAACCAGCCAGCTCTTTACACATTCCTTAGGCCTACTTCTAGAGGAATCTCTTGCTTTCGCTTGTTGTTATTTGGGGCCACAATTGAATGACGCTTGTATGTCAGATCTTGCATTCAAGTTCAATAAACGAGCCTAGGATTATGTAATGACTCGTCTATGGCCGTCTGCAATCAGCTACACTTCTAATATTGTGAGCCTCCCCGCTCCCCTACAAAAAAAGTAACATACACATACCATACTTTCCTATGTATCTATGTATGTATGTAGTCTATAATTACTCATTTTAATTGTTTTATTTATCGCTGACCCCTGATAGGGTGCTACCATAGGCCTACTGTCAATTGCAGCTGGTCGTACCTGTGTAGAGAAGTTACCTCTTTATTCGGACGGCCATAGACGAGTCAATACGTACATTATTATAATCCTTCAACCATTGGCTTGACATGTTTAGTGATGAAATTGGGAAACACTACTATTCTTTGGGTTAACTGAGGTTTAATGAAAGTTATAACTTTTGAAAGACATGTTCCTCAGGTCTCGGAGCGGAGATCTTTACTCTCCGGAGCTTTGAGAGAGACTGCACACTGCCCATTTTCCAGCGCTGTGATTGGCTGACCACTAGCCAATCAGGAGCGTTGTTAGGGACAGCACTAGGCACCAAATGCACGGCTGATGTGAATGTACTATAGCTGCTGCAGACCCACATAGAGGCAGCTCTTCTCCACTCCCACAAAGAAACAAGCTCTCAGCAAGAAACTAATGAAGTTCCTCCTGAAACATGATGAAGACTGACCCAGTGTTCTTCTCTACACTAAAGAAATTGATGGAGTGCCACCGAGTACCACCCAAGATTTGATCACCATTCCTTGCTGGTCATTGTACACAGTGGGCCTTGAATGCGTATAATAGCCTACAAGCCAGCAAGGTGAGGAATTATTGCCTTGTGATGACACTGTGTCCTTAAATCAAGTGAACTGCTATCTGGAATGTACCGACATCACTTCAGGGAACTATGCTGACAAGACTGAACTCCTTGCAGACCAAGAGAAAGTTGGATGTTGCACTTAACAGATGGTTAGATGCCACTTTGTTTGACAAGGCTTGTCAGACTCAGAGCTCCTCAAGATGACACCAGAGTTCCAACAATACATAAGCAAGTGGGAAGCACTGAGTGCCTGAGCCAAGTCTGTCTCTTATAATGGTATACTGAAACCATGAAGGAGACCAGCTCCTCCACAAGCCTCCTAAGGTGAGCTTCATGAGATCAGGGACCAGATTGTACATCAAATAATCAAATACTAATAGTGCCACCAAGCATGCCACAGAAGCTGACGAAAGTGTGCAGTGTGTCAAAAGACAGGACACATCTCACAATGCTGGGGCAAAGCGGGTTGCAAGGCACCAAAAGAACTCCAGCCAGTCCTCTGCAATGCTTTCCAGAAGAAAGAATAAGAGAAAAACTGCAATCAAATTGTCTTGTGAACAGGAACAGCAAGAAAATAAGACCACAGAAAACCTCGGAGGAAAAGAGGAAAACCCAAGGCCAATGACTGGCAGCTCCCCACACAAAGTCACACGAAGAATGGGAAACCTTCACTCTCAAAGGATCCTGATACATCATGACACAGGGGGCAAAGCAGACTCTGCTTTGTAAAGCTGTCCTCTGCTTTAGTGACACAACCCACCCAGGTAAGACCATGCACAGGTAAGGAGCTGCCCTTACACCACGTCCCCCTCGACACCATTGCTGTTATCCTGGTTGAAAAGAAACCCCTTAATTAAGCCCAGTTACTATACAACTGGAGCCATATGCTGTCTTCATTGTGTGGAACACACCCCAGCACAGAAAACTCTGATTGCAAATATCCCTCCTCAGAGCAGAGATGGGAAGATGGTAATGAGGGAACACCTAGTCACAATTTCCATGGAGTCCCTCAAAGGAGTGATCCAGCCCACCTTGGAGAAGGGTCACACAAATCAGTCGCTCATTGAATCACAAAGGCAAGATAAAATTAGGACCAAGGCAAGAATGCTTGAAGACCTGTGCGATGAACCTTCAAGCTACTATATCCAAAATGGGGTGTTGATGCCGAGGTGGCATATTGCAGAAGCCCTAACTGAAGCAGAACGGATGGTACTGCATCAGGTTATCGTTCAGCTGCCTTTCCATAAGGAGACCCTTTGTCTGGCATTTAAAAAACCCTTCTTAGGCCATCTCAGTGTAAATAAGGTTCAAGAAAGGATCTCCTGAGAGTTACATGTTCCTGCCTTCAATAAATGTACTGTACATTACTGCCACAGCTGTAAGATGAGTTAATGTAGACCATTCAAACGTGTACTTTTCATTTAAAAGTTTTAAAAGAGCAGTATTATTTCACCCAGTTCTAACTGAATATTCAAGTTGACTTATTTTGAAATTCAGTTCCTTACTTGTCTGTCCAAAGTAAAATAAATCACAATATGTACAGTCACTCAAAAATGTTTTGCAACATGTTCCAGAAGTTTTCGTTCACCTAACAGTAATTTGTTCTTTTGATATTTACAAGGAAATGTAATTTTCTTATTCGATTTTTTGTTATTAATCATACGGTTAACAAAAAGAATGGTGAGTGAAAAATTCATATTACAAAAATGATGAAACATTTTGAAAAATTTCACTTCAGATGATTGGGTAAAAGAGTCAAAGAAGAAACTATATTTCGAATCCAGATAAAAGCTTATTGAACTAATAAAATAATATTGAATAATCATCAATGAAATTATATATAAATAAAAAGAAAGAATTCAACCATTATCGTTGTCAGAAACAAAAAAGAAAAAATCTCATAACGTCATATGTTATCGTGTGACTCCACATTCGGGCAGGAAAGTTAAATTAAACTGTCACATCACTTGCACCGGGAAGTTGGGCAAGAGACTCATCCGCACCACAATCATTAGCTTGATAAGACTAATGTTTCTATCGTAGATATTGCTCGGCAGCTTAGCGTAAATAAAACAACCATGTATAGAGGGATACAACAACAGAGAGAATGAGGAAACATGATAACTTCATTGTAAACACTACTGTTAAGGATCATCATCGGATGATCATTGAAGAGCTCCGCCTAACTCCCCCCTGACAACCGATGTTGCTATAAAGAGAGAACATTACGCTCTCCCTTCAAGTTGCTGCTCAAACCATCCGTAACAGGCTACATGAGACCAAGATATTATTTCATCATACTCCTGCCAAGAAACACTTCATATCAGCGAAACACAAAGAACAGAGGCTAGGGTTTGCGTTATAAATCCAGTGGCCAATGATTTCTGTACGAGTCATCTTTTGCGATGAGGAGACATTCTCCACTGATGAGCATGGTAGTCTTCTTCACTGCTGGCATAGTGGCATTTAGCATTAACTAAATTAATGTTGAACTTCTAGCTAATTTTAATTCTTTAGAAACTTAGATAATAAGAAATACAAAAATAGGCGTTATATATTCAGTTAACGTCATAAGAGGCATCAAAATGATAGGCCTAAGTAGCAATGAAAGAAATGAGAAATTACTCATGAAAACGGCATTATATATAGACAATTGTTACCCTTCCAGACTTTTTTTTTATACCTATTTAAATAAATTTCTGAATGATAAATATATACCTAAATTACAAATAACTACAGTTCCTAAGATGACATTTTTCGCCAGTCTCCTATGATCCACGATAAGTCTTTTTACAACACTTTGAATAACCTAATTCAACAGTATGCACCTGCCATTAATTGTCAATTGATTCCGGTCAATCCTCTTAATATCAAATCATTATTCCAGTACAAAAACAAAATTAGCCCTCTTATGACATCAAGCATCGTCTATTTATTTGCTTGCCCCCGATGTAGTCAGG
>NC_089796.1:41444583-41454583 GCF_040412425.1 Macrobrachium rosenbergii | reverse complement strand
TAACCTCCACAGCTCCTGACATACTTCCTCGTGAAGGGTCCACTCGGTCGGTAGAAGCTGCCGCTATGCGACGGTCTGTATGGATATTCTCCACTCCTGCAACGAACCTGCATGAGATCGTGATCCCCCTTTTATGGGCTAAAGCGGATCTCCTTCGCCAGAGGCGAACAGGGACAGAACAAAGTTCCTCATTTTCTTGAGGAATGCACCGGGCTGTGGAGTTATCTAATTTACTTGTATGACTCGGCCTGACACTTGGCTCTGGAAGAGATTGAAGGGCCAGCAGGGTAAACCCTAATTCCCTTGAGATTGATGTGCCAGGACACTGTTACCCTCAGGTGCTGACACTTTCTCCCCCTCCTAGTGTGCCCCCATCCCTCCCTGGGGCGTGGGGAAACAACACCAGGTACAGGAACTCCTGAGGCATAGAAACCCCTTCCGCCAACCTCGAGAGTCGAGCCACTACCTCAGGTGAATCTTGAAAACAGGAGAGATCTTCAGGGTCTCCTCTGAATTCTCCTTGTCTATTCAGTTTTCGCCAGGAAAACTGGAAGCGGCCTGAATGAAGTCTTCCCAGGAAACAAACTACTCCAGAGAAATGAATTACAACAAACTCGTCCATTCCCTCACGTGAGCATATTTTCGCTTCCTTAGGAAGGATGAGACTTTCTAAGCATTGCTACTGACGTTCCTGGGATGGAAAAGCAGAAAAGCCACTGAATCCATCACAGATCCCCAGATAGGCGATGGACTGCGTCGGGATCAGATGGGACTTTTCTTCGTTCACTAAGTCCCTGAGGACTTTGTCAGCTCTAAGTGGCATTCCAGGTCCTCCAGACACGCCGGGCTGTGAAGAGGCTGGATGAGCCAATGCGTGACAAATCGCCGAGATCTGAATACCCGCCAAGTGAAGCCATCTACGCCACATTTCTCATGATAAGCGTGAAGATCATGGAGCTGTGCTTAGCCAATGTTAAAGCTCTGCATTGAAACACTCGTCCCCTAGTACAAACCTCAAATACTTCTCGACTGAGATGTGGCATGGGAGGCATTAATGTAAGTCCTGTAAGTCCAGAGCGACCATCGAATCTCCTGGTCTTAATGCTCCTAAAACAGACTGGGACGTCTCCGCCATTGAACTTCTCCTTCACCATGACGGTTCAGTCTACTGACATCAGGACTGGACTCAATCCTCCCGACTGCTTGAACTAAGGAACAATCCCGGTTGCTAGAATCCTGGGAGTCAACTCCAGGACTTGCTCACAGCTCTGGCTGAGCATTTGCTCTAATAGCTCGAAAAGGATCTGTTTACTTCTCTTGAAGGAATGGGACGACAGATCCCTGGGCGGCGTGCACAGAAGTGGTGAGTGAAAAGGGGATCTTATATCCTCTCGATAACTTATCCCAGCCCAAGCGAAAGAGCCTGGCTCTACAGGTATCTGGAGCGCTATAAATCACTTCCTGCCCAAGGTTTAGGCGGGCTCCGCCTCTGAAAAGACACTCTACCTCGGGGAGAAGATCTGGGGAAAGCTCCTCCCACGAAGGGCTTCTGCTTCCTGGAGGTCTGGCCCGACAACGACATCAAAGGACTGCAGGCGTCTCTTGTGAGTGGGCCAAAGGGTCTTGAGTGGCCTCTTCAGAAAGCTGGAGGAGAGATCCTTGAACAAGGACTGGGGAAGATGTTTCAGCAGGGGAGAACAGCAAAGCCCTCTCGTGGAGGAAACGGCTTTGCAAAGTATGTGCAAAGGCATCTGGTGTTCCCAGGCGGTCACCCATCCGTGCTGACCAGACTAGCGTTTGCTTAACCGCTGATCGCCACGAGAAGCGGTGCTCCAGCATTGGTATGGCCGTTGGCTGAAGTAGAGATATAGGCTGTAGGATTACAGTGAACCTCTTCTTGAGGCCACGTGCAAAGAGAATGGGTTCCTCTGAGCCATCCTGACTGCCTTGTCCATGTGCAGTTTCAACCACGCTGAACCAGCTCCCAGAGCAGATCAGTCGGGACTCTAATCCCTGACCGTCTAGAGCCCCCAAACACCAGTCCAGGAAATTGAAGACCTCCATGGTTGAAACAGTCCTTTCAAGTAGTGTCCGTCTCAGAGCATAGTCAGGACACTTTGGCAGCCGACAGGAGGGACCTTCTAGGCGCGTCGACCAAGCTAGCGAAGTCTCCCTGGGACAACGAAGGAACTCTTGAGCCGACGTCCTCCCCGGTCTCTTACCACATACCTGCCTTGCCGCTCAGCTTGGACGGAGGCAGGGCAAAAGAAGAAGAAGTCTTGCCTTGTTTCCTTCCTCCATCCAAGTGTTAACCTTCTTGAAAGGCCTTCTTAAAATGTAGAGGCAATCATCTTGTAACCGGTGCTCTCTCGTCTGGGAGCCAGAAGCAAACATGAAGAGGAGAAAGTGTGAGGTTTGAAAACTTGTCGCCAAACAAGTCCTTAAAGAAAGGCCGGCTAACACCTGGTAGTCCGTGAAGGCAGAGAGAGGAGGGCTGCTCAGGACTGCAGGCTCCGACTCACAGAAGACTTCTCCTGTAATGGGAGAAGCGAGAAGACCTGGGTCCAACACGCCCAGATGGGATCACGCTTCCCGCAGACTTTGATTGCTCTGAAGCTTCGCGAGCAACCAAAGAAAACGTCTCGAAGTCCATCGAGCATCCTGCACAGCAGCGAAAGGCGTCCTGTGACAACTACAGAAAGCGTCCAAGTTAGCTGCTTGCGGGCGTCGATGGCGGTCCAGCTGGTCCTGCGGCAGCGAAGAAGCGTCTGGCGAGCAGCTGGCGTCCGGATAGCTGCTTGCGGGCGTCACGCTGGTGGTCAGCGGCGTCTGCGGCAGCGAGAGGCGTCCTGAAGAGCAGCTACAGGCGTCAGGATAGCTAACGCGGGCGTCCGCGATGGCGGTCGGCGGCGTCCTGCATAACGGCGAGGCGTCTGACGAAGCCGGCGTCAGGATAGCTGCTGCGAGCGTCACGATGGCGGTCAGCGAGCGTCCTGCGGCAGCGAGGTGCGTCTGGCGAGCAGCTACAGAAAGCGTCCAGGATAGCTGCTTGCGGGCGTCACGCTGCAGCAGAGCGTCCACGATGGCGATCCAGCGGCGGTGAACACGACTGGGAGGCGAAGCATGCTTGACAAAAAAGAAGGCCCCCCCAGTCAATATATTTTGTGAAATAGGCTACCTGCTTGGAAGTCTCAACTCCCGCTTAGCCTCACAGTACTAGAATTTGGCTCGCCTACGTTAGGCAGGTAGATTTAAATCAGTCGTGAGATAAAACCTATTCTCGTCGTTTTAACTAAAGTATGGTAGGTTATCTCCTCACCCTGACTAAAACTAATATTTGACACAGAGCCTGGTAAATTTAATATCTTTAACGTTTACCGTGCTACTTTGAACTCGTGGTTACGTTTGTTTACTTTTTACTAGGAGGCAGCCATTTGCCTACATTGACGTCCTCTAGTCCCGCTGCTCGGTAGACTATCTCCAAAAACAAACCTTACATTTCCTTTAATAACTCCATAAGTGTTTTGATTTTGTTGTAACAACACTTATAGTTCTGAAAACTTTGTGGACATATCTATCTTCCAGCGTCCGCCTTACGAGGAGTCCACCTGGCGTACACTTTGACTGACCCAAGCGTTACTATTGTTTCTTCTTTATTATCAGCTTGACTAAGCTCAATCTATGCACCTTCATATTAGATAATGTTGTTAGCCATCTTCCAGATGCAAGGCACTATTGATGCGAGAATGAAATCTGAACTGTAAATTAGCAGAAATTGGAGGCAAAGTAGATGATTTATCAAGCAAACCTCTTTCCTCATGCATATAAGTGAGGATCTGCGAAACTTTCGGTAGCCTCACCTTAAACTCATTCACACAACATACTCTGAAGCTAGCACCAACTGGAGTGTGTAGACATCATCCAAAAAGCAATCAAAGCAAATTCCTGGCGTATGCCAATCCACGAATCAAAGACAAAAACCAAAGTCAAATAGAAGATACTTAAGTGGAAAATAGCAGTTCTGAAATCCAAGAGCGGAGTACTGAAAGCAGTTGTTGACGGTACCGGCGACAGAAAAATCTGAATAGAAAATGGGAATGGTTCCTGATACCCCACGCCTCAGCGGCGGGAATGAGTATTAACCACCTGGCCCACTGCGTGTGCGCGAGTTTTGGAATTCTGTATTAGGACTTGAATACAGCTATATATATATATCTGACAGGTAAGTTGCATGAACAAAATATATATATATATATATATATATATATATATATATATATATATATATATATATATATATATATATGCTATATATATATATATATATATATATATATATATATATATGTATATATATGGCTTGACCTCGTCGGGTTGACTTACTGCAGGTCGGCTGCGTTACTGTAGGACATGCTTAAATAAGACACAGAGGTGTAAATTTGTAATAGTCTATATTATCTAAAACTTACACAAGGGCAAATATCTAAGCAAGCTAGTTACCGTAAAACCGAAAGAGAGGCTGAGGGGAACCGGCGGATGCAATGAGGAAAGTCGTCTTTCCTAAGCGCGACAAAAGCGCTCTGTGAGGCATGTCTTTGGGCATCTTCCTCCCACCTTGTCATGCCTCCACAGCCCCGATTTCTTCTCTACTGGACACGATTGGCTCTGGCACTTTTCCTTAGGCCTATCAGCCAATCGATTGCCAGGTAAGGTGGCAGCTAAATCCCACGAACTTTGGGGGGGTTTCTGGGGAGGAAGGTTTCCTCAGTCTGAAGAAGATGACCAGTTGACCGTCCTGTAATGGCGTCCTCGACTGCATTAGGATCGGGAAGTTTCACGAGGACTGAGAAACGCACTCCTCCCAAAGTCGCTGCGTCCCGCAAAGATGCGTCTACCCCTCACGGATCCATGCGAGCCTCGTCCTCACGATTTCTGACCCAACTAATTAAAATTACCTAACTATCTCTAAAGGGGCCAGCTAAGGCGAGTGTACAAACCAAAAAATTGTATATTATTTTATCTTTTACTTATTCATTTATTTATGTATTTGTTTATCATTTTATTTTCTTTTTCTACGAAAACCCCCAACAAACCTTACCCTTTTCTGGAAACAGATCAATACCCAAAAAATAATAAAAGTTTTAAAAGATCAAGTCCTGCACTATCTCAACATAAAAAAAATGGTGGTCATGCATTTTTAATCACATGCATCCAGCGAATGTACAAAAGTTTTCCTGAAAGAGTGAACACCACAAAGAACAATAATCTGCTTAATTTAGACACAACAACAACATAATAAAAAAAACCAATTAAATTTTTACCAAGCAAAAGAAAAAACATAATTTCATGGCAACGGTTTGTTCTTTAAGACAACTACACAACGATAATAACAAAAAGAAATCTTACAGAAAGTCGACACTTAGGTTGGTATATTATTAAACGCAAAATAGGAACAACAACAACAACAAAAATAAAAGCATAACAAAGGAGCGTTGCAACAGGAAATTAATACAACCATGATAAAAAAATTAGACACTGAAATGTGACACAGAAAATGATGTTGACCTCAAAATAATTGGAAAATCAAAACATAAAACAAGAACATCATAACATTAAACCTTGGTATATCTCTGTGATTCCCAAGGTAAGGACATGGGGCTGACAATTTCAAATTTTGATCACTGACCTTCTCATTCACTTTGCAATAACATTCACCTTTGACACGGACTCGTGAGCCGCAGCGCCTGCTCGGCCAGCGTGGCCCCACCTCTTGGCGGCTGCGGATTCCACTGGCTCTTCTCCCAAATACCCAGCCAGTCCAGGGTGAGGAGTGCCGGTTTTATTGGTGTGGAACACTAGGCTGTCCTCGAGCACCGCCGCGCGGGTCACGACATGGGTGTTCTTCGCTCACGGCCCGGTCGCGGATGTGCTGAATGACCGCGCAGTGGTGTGTTTGATCTCTTTCTACGATATGGTCCCTTATGGGCGGTTCGAGCTTGTGCTTGACGTTGCTGTATCTCCTCAGGTAGATTCTATCCCCTGCTTGGATTGGGAGTCATGTGTGAGCGTTTTATCATTACCGCGCACGATGCACATTGGCCCTCAACAGCAGTCGCTGGGTGGTTTGGAACACTCGTTGGGTCATGTTACAAAACCAAACCGGTACTGTTCTACTGTATAGAGTGGGATCTGTTGGGGTCCAAGACCATCGAATCGTGTCGAATATCCTGCGAACATCAGAAGTGAGGGTGTCCTGTCGAGCTATTATAAGCAGTGTTAATAGCCAAGCTCAACCGTCGGCAACAGGGACGACCGCGAGAAGTGAATTGATCCTCAATTAGATATCTTAGATATTGATCATACGTTATGGGAACTCAGCTGGCCCATTGGCTGACGGCGGAAATAAGCGCATTGTTGACATGCCTTATCTGCGTAAAATTAAGTAAACTCACGGATCACTTCATTGTTAAATTTGCGTCCATTGTCACTGACCAACATCCTGGACCTTTGCGAACCGACACCGCGAGGGAACATAACGTAGCCACTTCACCTGCGTTTATTTTCCGCTTCGGCACACCGTGTGTTGATCCAAGGCAGATCCAACCACGTACGCCACTCTATCCCTTACGGTACCACAGGCCTGTCGGACGCCGGGACCACATGTCCTGTGATGACTTTCATTGTATTACACACATGACAACTTCTTACAAATCCCCTAATTCGATCACTTCGCATACTAGCAAAAAGAAAGTGCTCACAGCGGGCTCTTCTAAGGATCTCTCTATACCTACATGCCCAGCATAAGGGCTTACACATGGATCATGTGCATGGCTCTCTCTATTAAAGCTTCGAGGAGTCTGACCTTCGGCCACCGGATATCACGGGCGCTTTTCTCATATCTGCAAAACAAAGGCGTCCCCTTCAATGAAAGAACACATCCTTCTCGCAAATGCACAGAACTAGAAAGTCGCTGCTCTCACTCACACAGGCCTTGATTTGATTAATCCAGGCTTCAGAACCCTGACTCAACAAGCTCCTACTTTTACTCCAGCCACAGGTCGACCACCACTTTCATTCTCTGGGCATTTGCTCTGAGCTCCCCCGGTGGATCCTGCAGTTCATCTGCTGTCACCCGGCCCTCCCACTCATCTGTGAGTGCAAATTCCGTTCTCTATGCTCCGCTCCCCGTCGATTGACTGTCACTGTTAGCATTTGCCATGCGCTGCGGCACCAGTGCCGGCATCGCGGTACCACCACGTTCTGAGGTTTCTTTTGTCGTTCTTCCTTTGCGCTTTGCAGTGCGATGTTGTTACTCTATGACGTTCCTGGAGAGAATCCGCCACCTATTACTTTTGCCTGGAATATGCTCTATTTTTTAGGATATCAAACTCTAAGGCCTGCATTTCGATCCTTGAGCTTGGCGATTAGAAATTTCACTCTTCTTAAATAGGTGCGTTAGCGGTCTGTGATCTGTGAAAATCTTTACTTTATGTCCCAGTAAGAAATAGCGGTGTCTCTCCAGCAACCACAGAGACACCAAAAACCTCTCGTCCGAAAGTACTATAATTTCTCTCTGCCCCTTTTAATGCTCGTGATGCCAAAACAAGCTGGTCTCATTTTACCTTCATCGTCTATTTGAGATATTACTCCTCCGATCGCGATATCACTCGTATCTGTAGTAACAATAAATGGACGATCGAACCTCGGATAAGCCAAGAGTTCGTCGCTCACAAGGGCATCTTTTAATTTCTGAAAAGCATCTTGTTCCTTCTCACCCCACTGGAAATCAGGTCGCTTCCTTAATGCATCTAACGGTCTCGCTATCTGGCCAAAGTTCTTAATGAATTTCTGATGTATCCTTGAGATCCAGGAAGCTGGGCATCCTTCGCATGTTTAGGCTGTGAAATTCTTTAGTGCTAAAACCTTATAGAAAGCACAAGGCTTAGGCCTGAAGTTATGATGTGCCCAAGGAGACATTCCCTTCGGCCCCTCAGAAAAAATTGGCATTTATCTAAGGTTAATTTTCGTACCATGGCGTATGCCCTTCTAAAACCCTCTAACAAGTTAGCCATGTGCTCTCTACTGGCCCGATTACAAATGATATCGTCCAGGTATACAAAACCCACGGCCTAATATGAAATGAAACTGACATCATTACTCGAGAAAAATGGGCCGGAGCATTCTTTAATCCAAAGGGAAGGAAATTATATTCAAATAGCCGATTATTCGCTATAAAGGCCGTTTTCTCTTTACTCTCGTCATCTAAGGGAATCTGATGGTAGCCCGACTTGAGATCCAGCGTGGTGAAAAATTTACTCTCCCTTACTTTAAGCAAAAGTTCCTCGATCGAGGGCAATGGATAAGCATTATCTTTAAATAATGGCATTCAGTGCTTCTCAATCAATACACAACCTGAGAGAGCCATCTTTCTTCTTAACTAAACGATGGGAAGCCCAGAGTCCGGCTTTCTTGAATAATACCCTGATTTTGCAATTGATTGATTGTTTCATCGATTACTTGTTCATGACATGCAGGAGTTCTATAAGGCTTTGTGCGAATGGGGGGATGATCTCCCGTCTCTATTCTAAAGGGTAACTTATCAATTCTCCAGGGGGGCTCGTCCCCAGTTGCAATCACATCTTGGTATTCCCCAATTATGTCTCCCACACGTCTGCGGTAATTTAAAGGTGTTGCTTTGGCAGCTGTTTGCAGTAACCTTCGCCCGTGATGCGCGGCGACCTTGACTCTGTGTAGTCAGGGCCGACCACTGCGTTATCGGCTATTACAAAGTGCATACCTCTAAATCACAAAGACTACCTACTTGAATTCTAACCTACTACTATTTACATTGATAAAAGGTACATTCGCCTTCCCGTGACGATGGGCGCGACTCCTGGCAACCACAGTCTATTGCTTATGAGATTAATATATACGAGTGTACCTTCTTCTAACTTTCGTGCTGGGACGACAGGAAGGGAATAGAGATGGGAGGGAGGAATAACCTCCCCCACCTCCGGGCTGGCAGGTACCACTCCTGTGTCCCCTTTAAATGCCCAGGCCACCTTGACACACCGTCTCCTCTCACCTGCCCAAGGCCGGAAGGATTTTGGTACTGCGGTTCCCACTGGCATCGACACTTCCCTTTCCCCTCCGTCGATCCATAGAAACCACCTTGTGCTCCTTGCAGTAATTCCCAGAACGGGAATTCCTTCCATGTAGTCGTCGGTACAACATGGAATTTGCCAGATCAGAGACGCCTAAAGCCACTAGGAAATCTGCTGGTTGACAATGCGTCGGATCCTTATCTGATGGCTTTTTCGCGGTGTTCAACAACAGACATCGCCGGCGCCATAATAGCGCCCGTCACTAAACGTTCCTCGATCCAAGGACCGCGCCAGCTCGCTGTCCAACAATGCATGGTATGTCCCGTTCCAATCCCCACTTCAGAACAGGAACTGAATCTCAATCTCGAGAGGGAGGCGGGGCGGAGGGCGTTTGCTCTGTTCCTCCACAGGTACACACACCCCTGGGCAGAGGAGCTCTCACTGGCTGGGGAGACTCCCACCTACACACTGACCCGGGGTGCTTTTCTCCACAGGCCTTCTCCTTGTTTTGCGGTCCCTGCATAACTGGCCCATGGGGTGCGGAGGAGAGGCCAGCGAACACTTCCTCCTCCCCTTCCCCGGCGCGTCCCCCTTCCTCTCGGGGGAGGGAGCGCGCCGTTTGAAGCGACACCATTGCCGTTTTTTGGACACTCGCTGACTAGATGGTCAGTGGCACCACATCGGAAACAATGCCTTTGACCATACAAAGAGGGCATTGGAGCACGCATGTGGCCGCCCCTCGCACTGCCAGCAGAGTTTCTCTGCCGCACCCGCTCCCCCTTCCTGGCCCCCCCTTGGTGGCTTGGCACTGCTGGGGCCCAACTCCGCTCAGGTTGGTTGGGGCTGGAAGAAGCGCGCCTTTGTGTCACAGACCCGGTTAGGCGAAGCGATGATGG